>NW_024749921.1:295000-412500 GCF_018991925.1 Homarus americanus | reverse complement strand
AGAGAGCACACAAATCACTCTAACCTAACCTAACCTCACTTAAGTTGCCCAAGGGTCGTTAAATTGGCTAAGATTTAGTTAAGTTATGGAGTCCCTATTTATAAATGACTCCATCAGACGAATGAGTTAAGGATGTAAGCAAACATATCACTGAAGATCACGTCAAAGATATCAAGAAATGAAATGGAGAAGCTCGACTTAGTAAGTATTTACCCACATGAGTGACTGAGAAGAAGACCGTACGTAGTAAACACAGTCACCCATCACCTGACGTTTGTACAAGACTTGGGGCCACATCACCTGAGTGTGAGTTTACCTTCCTGTTAACAGTTGGTTCACATAGAAGAAAGGACAACTTGGAGCACTAGAGTTTTTGCTTCACAGTAAGTTCTTGACAGTTGTTTGTGTGGTCAATAGTTTAATCAATTCACGCCTTCTGTCACAGGATCTGAGGCTTTATGGGAAGGGCCGGGGGCATATCAAGGCTTAACTGTTGGTACGATATTGTCCTGTGGAGCGTGTGTGGGGTGACGATACTTTTTGTTTTTACTTATACTGTACGTTCCAGTTATTGCCTCAACGTAGCAACATTACAGACTGGCTGAAAGTCTTCAGAGAACTTCATTAGAGATTCATAACCCCGACCTACCGTAGCTTAGTATCTGTGGGAGAAAAGTGATTTCGTGGGAGCGGGGGAGGAGGAGGAGGTATGGTTCCATTTTCAGGTGAACAAATTAATTATTACGTGTGGGGGGCGATATGATCGAGGTGTATAGATGGCAGTCAGGGTGAACAAAGGTGATATAACAAAGGTACTCAAACTATCCAACCAGGAGCGAACTCGTGACAATGGTTGAGTGGAACAGGTTATCGAACTTCATAATTAACTCGAACACGCTGGGTGGCTTCAAATATAGTTTGGACGGATATATTAGCGATAGGGGTTGGGTGTAAACGGGACTGCCTTGTGCCCAGCATGGGCCAATAGGCCCGCTACAGTTTCCTCCATTATTATGTTCTTATAAAGTACAAATAGCCATCGATGACATATGAAAACTGTAGTCCGTTCAGACGGGAGAGTTAGATAACCAAGCAGGGATAACCTTCACTGCGTGGTCCTCCTCGGAGCTACACACGGGGCCCAGCTAGAGGAGAACCGGTCACGGCCATTACTAACTGATAGGCCACTTCGTGTTGAATTTAGACGCTTAATGGAGAGAGAGAACTACATTGAGTCTGCTCCATTTTATTTATTTATTTATTTATTTATTCATTTAGTTATTATTTGTTGTCTGTTTATTCATTAATGTTAAGTTGGGATAAAACTCATTTCCACAGAAAATAAACATCACCTCTGGAGAGAGGATTAAACACAGAGACGTCATCTGTGCCGCCCTTCTAGATCTGGGCATTACCATTGTATTAAATCTCTTTATTCACACTGAACATTCACTAGGCATATATTTGAACAATGATTATATTAGTTAAACTAGATTCCAATGTCATTCGAGTAAATTTTGTATTGTAAGTCTTTAAAATAATTTCAACAACATATCAGACACCCGTCTGTTTATTGTTGAAATTATTCACCACTTTCCGTCTGGACGGCTGAGAAAATAGTTTATCTTTCCCGCGATTTTAATAGATAAAATTACCAACAATATTACATGTCTAAAGTTGGCAAGGCTTTGAAGTTGAGGCAAATGTGGGGTAAAAAAACCAACAAGCACTGAACAAACTTTTGAAATTATGACCTAAATTATCCTAACCTTTAAAGAACATAAAACTATACAAAATTGACCTTATTAATCGTTTCGGTGTTTAGTAGATGTTGGTGTTGAGAGGAGGAGGTTAGGTTAGGTTAGGTTAGGTTAGGTTAGGTTAGGTTAGGTTAGGTTAGGTTAGGTTAGGTTAGGTTAGGTTAGGTTAGGTTAGGTTAGGTTAGGTTAGGTTAGTGTTTTTGTGTTTTGTCTAGTATTTTACCCCACATTTTCCCTCGACTTCAAAGCCTTGCCAACTTTAGACAAGTAATATTGTTGGTAATTGTTTCGGTTAAAATACTCGAAAAATATAAATTTCCGACGAAAATGCCATAGAAGAAAAGTGTTTTAGAATTGTCTGAACTACTGGCTTCAATAATTAAAATCCTAAAATTCGCTGGATGACCGAAACAATAATAATACACAGACAGACAAACAGACAGACAGACAGACAGACAGACAGACAGACAGACAGACAGACAGACAGACAGACAGACAGACAGACAGAGACAGACAGACAGACAGACAGACAGACAGACAGACAGACACACACACACACAAAGGTAAGCTTGGTATAAGGAACACAGACCCGAATCCAGTTTTAACAAAGTGTGTGTCAGTCTTACTGTGGTGGAAGGTCGAGCGATGAGGAGACAGGTATTGCGACTCACAGGTAACAAGGCACCGGGGATGACTGAAGCTGTCTATGTATCATGTATGACTAACAGGGAGACTATTGAGGTGACTGAAGCTGTCTATGTATCATGTATGACTAACAGGGAGACTATTGAGGTGACTGAAGCTGTCTATGTATCATGTATGACTAACAGGGAGACTACTGAGGTGACTGAAGCTGTCTATGTATCATGTATGACTAACAGGGAGACTATTGATATGACTGAAGCTGTCTATGTATCATGTATGACTAACAGGGAGACTATTGAGGTGACTGAAGCTATCTATGTATCATGTATGACTAACAGGGAGACTATTGAGGTGACTGAAGCTGTCTATGTATCATGTATGACTAACAGGGAGACTATTGAGGTGACTGAAGCTGTCTATGTATCATGTATGACTAACAGGGAGACTACTGAGGTGACTGAAGCTATCTATGTATCATGTATAACTGATATAAATACAAAAACTAGTTAATTCTTTATCCCAAGTTCCTGAATGTGTTAAAAATTACTGCTGTGGAAACATTATTGACAGACGAATCCTGAAAATTAGGAATCAGTTTTTTGTTCGCTAATAGTTTAGAAGATATGTAAAAAATCACTCCTCTAAGTCACCTCTACGTCACTCCCTCTGTCACTCTACGTCACCTCTAAGTCACCTCTACGTCACTCCTCTACGTTAGGTAATATTATATGAAATGATCACTACTATACCTGCGTCTCGGCCATCCCAACTGTGTACAATAGCTTCTAGGTCCTGTTGATCCCTCGCCCCCCGACACACACTCCAGGTGGACTACAACACAGGCCAGGTGGTAAACACACACCAGGTGGACTACAACACACACCAGGTGGACTACAACACACACCAGGTGGACTACAACACACACCAGGTGGACTACAACACAGGCCAGGTGGACTACAACACACACCAGCTGGACTACAACACACTCCAGGTGGACTACAACACAGGCCAGCCATCCACCCTCATGTATGTCTGTATTGTGTACGTCTGTATTATGTGTGTATGTATGTGTGTGTACGCCTATGTGTACATGAGCTAATATGTTATTGTGACCATTATTGTGTGTATGTTTGGAAACTGTACAGTATTGAGAGCAATATATATGTAACTACTATTACTTTTATATATTGTATGGCCACCAACTTCCCTTATTGCCACACCTTCACATTTCAGTTCTTAACTATCCAAGTACATAAATAACTATCCTCGCTGAGTTAGTTAAACCGTAGATAGCATTCAGTGACTGTTGCCTCATAGTCAATATCTGCGACCGTTGATGACTTTGGGGCCGAAGATTTCGTCCCCCCCGAGGCAGAGCAATGCAGACCTAAGCAGAGAGAAGGCTGAAACATAGCTTCTAGGCTGCTGCTTCTTTTCAGATAACACCTCGGCCAGTCCGGCATAGAAACATCTTGCCCTTGGTCCCATCCCGCCAGAGGTTGTGAAGCTGCCTTGATCCACGTTCTGAATTCTCTCCCCATATGTCCTAATCTTGTAGTTCTCGTTGTGTGCAGCATCGAGAGACAGGTTACGGTGACATGCGTCCATGGGGTCGAATATCCTGGTATCAAAGAAGGCTCGCTGTCCCCGTGTCCAGAATCCTCGACCACTGACATACACACGAGATTCAGTGGATATGTTGGAAACCTGTCATGGAGATTCTCACTATTCAATGGAAAGAGGGTCACTACTACTACTACTACTACTACTACTACTACTACTACTACTACTACTACTACTACTACTACTACTACTACTACTACTACTACTACTACTACTACTACTACCACTACTACTAACATTGACTGTGTATAAATCTGTCTAAGTATTTGACTTCCACTGATCTTGATGGTCTCTGAGGAAGGTCAGGGGGCCAGGTCAGGTTACAGAGGTCGACCGGGCCGTGGGGTGACAGGGAAGTGAGGGTAAAGGTACGCACAGATGATTAAAGGTGAACAACCGTCTCTCTCTCTCTCTCCCTCACTCTCTCTCACTCTCTTTCCCCTACTTTCCTTGCCTCTCCCTCCTCCACCTTCCTTGCCTCACTCTCCTTCCTCCACCTTCCTTGCCTCACTTTCCCCCCTCCACCTTCCTTGCTTCACTCTCCCTCCTCCATCTTCCTTGCCTCACTCTCCCTCCTCCACCTTCCTTGCTTCACTCACTTTCCTTAGCTTCCTTCTCGCATCTTCACTCTCACTCCACGCCAGGATTACTCTCTCGGTGCCAGGATTACTCTCTCGGTGCCAGGATTACTCTCTCGGTGCCAGGATTACTCTCTCGGTGCCAGGATTACTCTCTCGGTGCCAGGATTACTCTCTCGGTGCCAGGATTACTCTCTCGGTGCCAGGATTACTCTCTCGGTGCCAGGATTACTCTCTCGGTGCCAGGATTACATTCTAATAAGGGTTACAACCTCACATAGGGATTACATGGGACAAATTTCTGATAGGGTGCTACAAACATACGTGGGGATTACATGGGATTATTCTATGATAGAAGATTACAGCTTCACAAGAGATTACAACCCTACATGGAGAATACAAACTCACAGGGGATTACAGACTCACAGGGGATTACAGACTCACAGGGGATTACAGATTCACAGGGGATTAAAAACCCACAGGGGATTACAGACTCACAGGGGATTACAGACTCACAAGGGATTACAGACTCACAGAGGATTATAGACTTACAGGGGATTACAGACTCACAGGGGATTACAGACTCACAGGGGATTACGAACTCACAGGGGATTACACACGGGATTACAAACTCACAGGGGATTACACACAGGATTACAAACTCACAGGGGATTACATACTCTGTCGTTCATGAGTTTCCCAGAAGGAACATAATCCTGGATTTCCGAGAACCCAGGGAGCTTCTGTGAGACTGGGTGGGACCAGTAGCTGCCCCAGTCTGAGGACCGAAGGCATACAATATTGCCCACGACTGAGGACCGAAGACCTACAATTCTACCCACGACTGAGGACCGAAGACCTACAATTCTACCCACGACTGAGGACCGAAGACCTACAATTCTACCCACGACTGAGGACCGAAGACCTACAATATTGCCCACGACTGAGGACCGATCGAAAATATTGGTCTCTCTCAGATCAGATTTATTTGCCCTGCAGAAGGTCAACACTCGCGGGAAATTTGCCACAGAGGTCAACCTTGTTTCGGTAAAATCTGAACACGCTCGGAGAATACACCTCTTGGGGGGGCCCTGAACATTACACACTTCCCTCAATCTTCACTACCACACAACCACTACCACACAACCACTACCACACAACCACTACCACACAACCACTACCACACAACCACTACCACACAACCACTACTCCACTACCACATCTTCACTACCACACAACCACTACCACTACCACATAACCACTACCACACAACCACTACCACATTCCCTCAATCTTCACTACCACACAACCACTACCACACAACCACTACCACACAACCACTACCACATAACCACTACCACACAACCACTACCACACAACCACTACTACACAACCACTACCACATAACCACTACCACACAACCACTACCACACAACCACTACCACACAACCACTACCACACAAACACAACCACTACCACATAACCACTACCACAACCACACAACCACTACCACATAAGCCCTGGACTGGGAACCTAGATATGGTAAAATTTTTCCAATTCTTTGATGGAGTAAAACGAGATTGAAACTTTAAGCTTGTCGATAGGTAAAGATGAACACCTGACTGTCGATAGGTAAAGATGAACACCTGACTGTCGAGAGGTATAGATGAACACCTGACTGTCGAGACAGGACTATCCAGCGGATTTCTAACAAAACTTCACTAATTGTGCGTCAGGTCAGGGGAGTTTCTTTGCTATCTTCCGTAATTTTCTTTGGCAATCTATCACACAGCGCCATTTTTACGCATGCGCAGAACACCAGTAGTGACCTCAACTCTACACAGCTCCTAACAATAGCGAGTCTGTTCAATCTGTTAACTATTATGGAGAAACCTTCCCTAGTGAGCCACGGGACTTCCTTAAACCTTATGTGTTTCTCAAGTAATGAAGTAAATTAGTTGCCCTTGGTGTTGAGTTCTTGTCAAGTTTGAGTTTTGTGTTTTATCATATTTCTGGTTTACTGATAACACACATTTTAGTCTTTACGTTACGTTTATTTAATTTATGTTTGCTGATGTCTTGTACTAATGTTATGGGTAGCTAAGTTCTTACAGCCACGTATGGTTTGGGATGATGGAGAGAGAGACGGTCGCCTTAAATTAACAAAATGCTGTATCAAGTAATGTTTTTTTTATTTTTCACTTACAACTGCTTGACGGCTTAATTCATCTTACTCATGGTGAGTTATTAAATGTCTGGCGCCTTCACATAGCGGGCAGTGAATCTTTCTTCTTTACGTCTCCTGGAGGGAATTGCAGCGTATTTCCCTGTTTGATGAGACGTTAAGACCCGAGGTGTATTGAACCTGGGCTCAAGCTTTTATGTTAGGTAGAGTCTGGGGAAATACCTGACTCGTGCTGTCGTTGTGAGGCAGAAAGTAAGGGACGGCGCCCGGGTCTTTGCTCTCACTCAGTTAATGACTTACATCACTGACCAGAAACGCGAACAAAAATATTGTCCGGTTACAATTTCTATTTTATATCAAAATGAAATAGAATCAACATAATATACTTTAAAGAAAATAATATACGCGTATATATATATTATCATTAGCGCTAAAATCAGATTAATTATTTATATTTTAAGCAGCAGTATAACGAGCACTCTTATAAAAATCTTTCCTGCAATAGTTCATGTTCCTCGGGGCGATTATACGGTCCATGGTAGTATGTAATTATTCATGTTTTTGAGGTGTTAATGTTTTGATCTTCTAAGACCCGTTTGTTATAACTAAAAGGTCTAATTTAAACAGGCGAATACAACCATGTATTGTGGATTAAAACATGTTGTTCATGTATATAACCACACAACACCACGTCACAAAACACACCACACATCACAACAGCACCACATCACAACACCACAACACCACCACATCACAACACCACATCACAACAACACCACCACACCACTACATCACAACACCACAATAACACATCACTATACTCGACTGGATCCCTCGAGATTCCCCTTTATATATTCCCCACATTAAATATTTTTATTATCTGTAAATTTTAATGTTTGATGAGATGGAAGACGATTACAGGGCCCAGCTGTAACTATGTCTGCCAAGATGGTGTCGCATTTGAGCTGAAAAATTAATCTTAACTTATGTCGGATTTCGCATCTGCTGCCCTAATTTAATACAAGATTTATTTTAGAATTCTTTCCCAGATTTATAACGCAAGCGATCACAGATACATACACGCATACACCAGGACGTGATGCAGTGCCTCCAGAAGTGAATTTATGAGGTGAAATTATTGTAGCTATCCTCTTTAACCTTTATGCTCTCCTAATGTTGCGGTTAAAGGTGAGGTCTCGTCCGCTACCTTCCCTGAGTCTTCAACGATTTAGTAATATTTATCGCGTATAACCTTGTCTTTAGTACTTAATTAAATCAAAATATACTTTAATGTTGTAATACCATAGGAAAATGTGATATTACACGCTTGATGATGTAGTTTGGCAAATGTGTGAGTTATTTACCAGAGAGAGGAAATCATTTGGTGTGAGGGACAGACGGGAAACTCGAGGAAGTAAAACATAACATTATTGAGTCGCCACGTTGGGAATTAATTGTCAAGTTCAGGTGATATGTTTACCATAAGTTTAGGTCGTGTCGTAGATAAGAAAGTGAATTGTTTACCTATTGATTGAAACTTGTTTACGTCTAGATTTACAATTTGACAAATACGAAATATTTTAACCCCTTGAGGACGATGACTTAACCCCTTGAGGACGATGACTTAACCCCTTGAGGACGATGACTTCATCCCTTGAGGACAATTGCTTAATAATAATTACTATCACACCACTCAAGAAACATTTCTGCTACGTGACCTTTTACGACCCAGACTAACGTATTGACCTAATCTCTATAATCTGACCAGGACACGTTAAAGTGAAGTGATCTTATCTGTTCTGTAGTTAATTATGACAAAACCTCAGAAGATAAAAACAGACTGACAATCACACAAGCGGCAACACACTCCCAGCCACCCCTTTTGGTTGTGGTAAAAATATGACGAGACAAAGAAGTTACCGTAATAACATCAAATATACAGTAAATACAGTTTAAAGAAGAAAGAGAGGAGAAAGGGTAAAAAGTTAGAAGATAAAGAAGGAATTAAAGAATGAAGCAAAAGATAAGGTGAAATATGGGGAAAATTGGAATCTTTTCGAAGGATTATATGCTGACTGCGTGTGTGTGTGTGTGTGTATGTGTGTGTGTGTGTGTGTGTGTGAGCCCAGGAATACATGAATCATCATACACAAGACGCTCGCCCTGCATAACCTCAGTACACCGTCTTGTTAACCCACCTTGACTGAATCAACTGACGTCAATAAGTTATCCCTTCATCACATGTTACGCTATGAGTGTTGAACATTTCATTACGACTAGTTTATCAGATGGTCTTTTAGGCCATGGAGACAACTGCTAGCCTAGTCTGTTGGGCCTTCCCCTTCTCCTCCTCCTCACCATTTTCAACTCGAAACAACTGTTGGAGAGTGACAACCAGGGCTCAGCAGTTAATGGTAACCTGACACAACCAGGGTCCGCCGTACACTCAGCAACACAGGATGAGAAGCTGCCATATCATCTTAATATACCGTTAATTATTATTATTATTATTATTATTATTATTATTATTAAAGTCCTCGGCTCCTCGCTACAGCAATCAGCAATTCGGACAACATCATCTTGGTACTGATGAAAGGAAATGTTTCTATCAATATCTCATGAACTAATACACTAAAATTGACTCTGTTTCATTGTAAAGCTTAATTTACTACCAAGTGCATAGAGGTTCTTAAGTAAGGTTAGGTTAGGTTAGGAAAACGGACCTAACAGCTTCGTTAAGATATATCCCCCAAATAGTGACTGTAATGGCTACTGATTTACACCACGTAGACTGTGTTCGGTGATGTGAGGGGCAGTGAGTGAGAGGCTGGGTAGTGTGTTAAGCGCTTGGACCAACAGGAACCTGTATGAAGAACCTGTCTGCTCAAGATCTGGTTACTGGGATTCTTCATCTCTGACCTTTGATTGGAGCGACCATCTTTCCCTCTGTCTGTCTATCTGTCTGACTTTTTTTTACCTTTCTCTCTCCTTATCTCACTCCCTTCTCTTTCTCTCTTTAGCTATTTCCTCTCTCTTTCTTTCTCCCTCGCGGTGTAAGAATCATCATGTTCGTGAGAGTCTAGCGTGAGGGTGGGAGAGAGAGAGAGACGCATCACACATCGGACACCAGATAAACAGTGACTGATGACAGCAGCCAGGCAGTAATGCAGGATAATGAGTTCTTCATCTCGCTGTGTCTGGCTGACGGTGAGTCGCCCTACTGTCAACCTCTGTTTCTTTTATAACGTCTCAGAGTGGTAGGCTGACAGGTGAGAGGAGGGGGAGGAGGAGGAGGGGGTGATTGGTGCTTTGAAGAAGGGTGAATGGGCAGGAGTTAATGGAGGCTTGACCAGATAAGGGAGTGGACAAGAGGGAGTGTGTCGACAAGGGTATGGGGAGTGTGTCGACAAGGGTATGGGGGTGTGTCGACAAGGGTATGGGGGTGTGTCGACAAGGGTATGGGGGTGTCGACAAGGGTGAAGGAAGGAAGTACATATGTAAAATAAATTTGATGGCGTAGATAGTAAAACATAATTTACTTCCGTAAGTCTAAAGTTAGTGACACATTTCTATTCACAAAGTGGAGGCGTCATTTACTGAATCTCTCTCTCTCTCTCTCTCTCTCTCTCTCGAATATTTTTAAGGTAAATTAACCACAAAGACGCGTCTCGCTTCCTTCAGAAAAACATTACTAATTGCTTCCTGACATGTTGAGATTGCTAGAGTAAATTATATACGAGGGAGGTCGTTGTCCCATGACCACACCAACCCAGACTAAACTTAACATTTACCCCTAAAGAAAAATCCCTGCCATTATATTTCCCTGTCTTCTTCTGTGAATATTCTCCTGTTTTTTGTTTGTTTTTTCCCCATGTGTGATTTTTTGTGTTTGTTAACTTGTATGTGTGTATGTTGTATGTATGAGTGAGTGGGAGAGAGAGTATGTGTACGTAGGTGTGGATGTAGGCAGCTTGAGTCATGAACACAATGTACAGTACAATATAACAACTACACGTGTACAGTAAAGATAACAATGGTCTATTATGATTACGAGTACGACTAGGCAGGGAGGGCACAACGACTAAGGGGGCGGGGGACACATCGACCAAAATGCACAAGCTAGGGATCGATTCAACTACAGGATGGTGTCAAGGAACGCAAGTGAGATTCGTAATATGAGGAAACTTCAGGTGGATGCTGACGAGAAGGCCACCTGGTCGATAGGTGAGCCAGGCAGCCAATGGGAAAGAGGTCCTTGTGATAGTGAGGGAGTGTGAGAGAGAGTGAGGTAGCTTGTGGGAGAGTGAGGAAAAGTTGTCTTAGCTTCAGATATAATGAAGGTGATCCCACTCAGTTTGTTTACGTTATCGTACTCGAGCGAGCAAGTTATCGTTTTTAACAAGTAGAAGATTTTTGTTTGGGAAATTGAATCATCTTCCTGCGGAGGGCCTTATACATCGTTAACAGGGGATTAAGGAGCATAATTGTACAAAAATGAATAATGTAAGTGACTGCCCAAACTTCCTTTTAGTGTTAGATAATGTAAAACGCGCTGGGTTTATCCAATCAAGTGGAGAGTGTTGAGGATCTTAAGCACCCAGGTTCAAGCGGCGCCCCTGGGGAGTATTTTGTGCTCTTATTACATTTACTGCGTCACTCACGATCATCACTGGAGGCTATACACTAAGCGTGGCTGAGGGAGACGGTGGCTGAACGAAAAACAGACAGACAGACAAATTTGACCGTGATTTTCCCTTTATTTGTGTTGAGTTGGGACTAAAAAAAAAAAAACTTCTTCCGGAAAAGACATTATTTTTTTCAGTCATGTCAGGAATGGCAGGTGGAGGTGATTCACAGAGTCCCCAAAATGAACAGAAGTCAGAGAGCCGCGGTAACATAAGTCATATATGCTTTATCTTTCATGTTACGAGGAACAAACAGGTCGGATATCCTGGTAAATATTAGACAGGGTGGTGGTTGTTGTAGGCAGCGGGGATTCCAATTTAACTGAAGCACAGTCACTAGGCTTTTACCGCGTCCTCACAAATACTGTGCCTCGACAAAACCCCCCAAACAAAATCCCACTAGATTAAATAATTTAAATCAAATCCCCATCGTCTCATATCTCTTTGCACCCAAATACACTTTAGGTTAACTAAAGTTGGTATAGGATAGGTGACGTCAGGTTGGATTAGGTTAGTTAGATTGGCTTTCTTTAGGGTAGGTTAAATTAGGTTAGGTGAAGTTAGCTTAAGTTCAGGATAGTTATGTTTAGTTACAGAATATTAGGTTAGGTTAGGTTAGGTTAGGTTAGGTTAAGTTAGGTTAGGTTAGGTTAACCTAAGTTCACCTTAATTGTTGGTGATTACCAGGCACGGTACCTGGATAGAGCTTTCTGTGGTAAAAATAAAAATAGAATGAGGGTGTGTTCGCCAGGAGCTGGGGTGGGGGATATAGTTGACAGGATGGACAATATCTTGTCTGGTAATGGGAACAAACCCATTATCTGCCTCAGTGCAGGAGGCAATGATATTGGCCGGTGTAGGAGTGAGGAGCTCCTTGATAAGTTCAAGACAGCTATAGAACGTATTAGGGTGAAGGAAGGGATCCTTATAATATGTGGTGTCCTGCCTAGAAGTTTATCGTAACAACGATAACTTCACAAAATATGACGGTTGAGGATGATCTGATGACGTGATCTGAGGTTGACGAGTTCCACAACAATTTAAATAATGAGTTACTTAATGCACAAAGGCAGAACATACCATACAGAAAACTCAGATCAAATAACATTGACCCTAAATGGATGAATAATTAAAAAATATTATTGGACAAAAGAAGGCTATAGGTAGGAGAATAAATCGTGGTGAAGTCTACCTCCGAGATTATTATAAGGTATTGGCCACTAGGGTTAAGACCGAGATAAGAAAAGCAAAGAGGAATAATGAAATGAAGGTAGCAAAGGGGACAAAGTCAAACTAAAACACGAGAAAAAATTTACCAATACAGTCAGATACCGGCGAGCTAACTGATAACGACGGAGAAATGAGCAATAATCTGAATAAATATTTTTCAACAGTTTTCACCACCGAAAATTTAAACATGATACCCGAGGCACCGACTCCATACAGAGATAGTGAAGAAAATAAATTAGGCGAGATAGTAGTGACTAGTAATGATGTTAGTAAACAAATAGACAAACTAAAGCCTAATAAGTCACCTGGTCCTGATGAGATATTTGCCAGAGTATTAAAGGAATGTATGGAAGAGCTTAGTATGCCCTTAGCAAAGTTGTTTAACATGTCCTTAAAAACGAGTGTAGTACCAGAATCCTGGAGGATAGCGAATGAAATACCGATTTTCAAGACGGGAGATAGATCATTATCCTCTAACTACCGTCCAATCAGTTTAACATCAATTGCACACAAATTGCTGGAAGCAATAATTTCAAACTCTATTCGAAATCACCTGGAGAAGCACAAGTTGATCAATGATTCCCAACATGGCTTCACAAGCGGGCGTTCATGTCTAACTAATCTATTAACATTCATTTCAGCTGTTTCGAATCAGTGGACGATGGGGAAGATTGTGATGTGGTATATCTCGACTTTCGCAAAGCCTTCGACAGAGTCCCCCACGAAAGACTAATACGAAAAGTGGAGGAGATATTCTAAAATAGATTAGGGCGTAGTTACAAAACTGGAAATAGCTAGTAAGCATTAACGGCACTAAATCCGATTGGAGTAACGTCACTAGTGGAGTACCCCAAGGCTCAGTACTTGGACCATAATTATATATTATATGCATAAGCGACATACATATCGGTGTAGAGAGCAACATAAGTAAATTTGCTGACGACACTAAAATAGGGCGTGTAATTAAATCTGACATGGACTCTGCAAAACTATAGAAAGATCTAAAAAAAAAAAATTCGAATGGTCTGAAAAATGGCAGATGAAATTCAATGTAGACAAATGTACTTAGTCTAGGAGATGTAAACAGAGAAACCAGATACCAGATGAACAACGACGTTATAGAGAAATATGACTGAGAAAGATTTAGGAGTAATGATGAGTAGAAATCTTACACCAAGTAAGCAATGTGTATTTGCTCGAAACAAGGGCAACAAAGTACTTGGGTTCATACAAAGGATGTTAGTTACAAGACGAGCGAGGTCATCCTAAAACTATATCTTGCGCTTGTGAGATCTCACTTGGATTACGCAGTTCAATTCTGGTCACTTTATTACAGAATGGATATAGAATCCCTAGAAAGAATTCAGAGGAGAATGACAAGACTATCCCGGGCATTAGGATCCTTGAGTACAGTGACAGGTTAAAACATCTTAATTTGCACTCCCTCGAGAGACGTAGAGTGAGGGGCGATATGATAGAGGTGTATAAATGGAAGTCAAGGCGAAACAAAGGTGATATAACAAAGGTACTCAAACTATCCAACCAGGAGCGAACTCGTAACAATGGATTTAAATTAGACAAATTTAGATTTTGGGGCGAAATAGGTAAACACTGGTTTGGAAATAGAGTAGTGGATGAGTGGAACAAGTTACCAAATATCATCATTAACTCGAATACGCTGGATAGCTTCACACATAGGTTGGATGGATATATGAGCAATAGGGGTTGGGTGTTAGCGAGGACTGTTATTTAAGATACAACTTACGTATTACGCCCCCTTCAGCTCCTTCACATGATGATGCACTCAGAATCATTTTCCCGCCTCACCCCAGTGGCAGGTTTGGGCCAGACACATGCACATTCGGTCTGTAAATTGGTCTTTAGGACGTGTTTGTGTAATTATCAGGCATTGAAACACCTGAGCTGTCTCCACTCCTGTTCCGGGAGATGTTAGCGCCCGAGAGTGTGAGAGTGAGAATGAGGAGTGAAAGTGATGGAGTGGGAGAGGACTTACCTGGTTGTTGCAGTGCTGCTGGTGGAAGGGGAGGCAGGTGCGTGTCATCCATATACATGTCTCTGGATTGTGTGTCCTCGAGGTATGGGTCCTCAGGCTGCATGTCCCCGAGGTGCATGTTCCCGAGGTGCATGTTCCCGAGGTGCGTGTCCCCGAGGTGCGTGTCCCCGAGGTGCGTGTCTCGGGCAATAGCTGGCGTCATAGAGGTAGACTGACCCACTATTAACGGCCTGCTGGTGACAATTATGTGTGTACAGTGGCGACACGACACTTAACCTAGATAGTTTATCAATAAGAGATCAGAAAGGAGTATTTTCCTGCTCTGATTGTCACTTTCTCACTTTTGAATTTTCAATTGTGTCTTTGTATTTTATTTCCACTTTGCCTTCTTGCCGTATCAGTAGTTCTCCAAGGAGGTGTAATCTTTCTCTATGATTGTCAGCTTTAAAGTTTCCAAAAATACGAACTAGGAGTATTTTCCTGCTCTGATTGTCACTTTCTCACTTTTGAATTTTCAATTGTGTCTTTGTATTTTATTTCCACTTTGCCTTCTTGCCGTATCAGTAGTTCTCCAAGGAGGTGTAATCTTTCTCTATGATTGTCAGCTTTAAAGTTTCCAAAAATACGAACTAGCAGATTCTCGCGTGTTACGACTCATTTCTCCTTCTAGGAATTAAGATGAAGACGCGGGGCCGTGATTTTTCTCAAGACGGTGCTGTAGTTTCTTCTTATCTTTTCCCAGGATGTCCTCCGATGTGGATGTTTCCTAAGCTTGTCCGTGTTGTTGTGGTGTACACAAGGTAACCTCTGGACGTGTCTCGGAACACTATTCGTGATTAATTCATTGTATTTACTGTACTGCCGTGATTCATGTATTATCGTTTCCTTGACGTCTATGTTCTCTGAACTTTGATTCTGTTTGAAGAATATTCTATTCTATACAAACAATTCGGTAAAATGCTTTTCGCACAAATTAGCTGCTGAAGTTTTTCAGAGATCGAATGTATCACTGACTTCAATATCTTCAGATATACCGCAGCTTCAGTTGTCTTGAGAGATGAAAACGTAAAAACGTTCAAAATTTCAACGAACTTATCAAAGAGTTATTTATTTACTTTTTGTGTGGGTAGTTTTGTACACTAATTATTAAGACCTGACGAGCTCTGGTGACGAGAGAAACTTTAAGACAATACGAACTTCAGGATTTCAGGAACTTAAGTTATTGAAACTTCAAGATTTAAAATATTACAGAAGTTCTCAAATTCTGCTTCCTTTGAAAATGTCCAGACATGAGAAGTGAGGGAATAGCTTTGAGAATATTCGAACTTCAGACTTTTTCAGGGCATCAGAAATATCAAAGCTCCAGGAACATGAACCATTCGGGAAAACTTCAGAAACTTCAAGACATCAGAAAGTTCAGCAGCAGAGAAGTTTCAAGACATTAGGCTCCTCAGGGGTTCAGGGTCTGAGCATCATGAACCCTTCAGGAGAGTGGGAGAGTGAGGTAAACATACCATATATGAGTGGTGGTAAACTCAACTCCGGTCTGTTCAAGTAACATCCTCAACACCCAGACTAACCTATGTAGCGGTTGTCACTGTGTTACGTCTTTAACTAATCACACAAACACTGTAGTTCATCTTTAGAACTGACTTGGTATTCGTCTGGAAGGTTCAATTTATTTAAGTCGAGTAGAATTTTTTGGGAGAAGGCTCGAAGGAAATATTAGCTGTTGTGGGGAGTTTTTTCGGATTCTGGTAAATTTTGACGATTTTAGGAGATTCCTCTCGATCCAAAGAAGTTATACAGATTAATCTTGAAGAATCAGATGAACTTTTATCTCTGTCAAGTTTTAGCTCAACAAACGAAGCAGGAGATGGCTAAAGGAATCCTTGTGGTCTAGAGAAGCTTCAGCTTATTGAGAGATCTTAATTGAGGTAAACAAGCTGTAGAAGACCATGCGAGGCTTAAGCTGACTCAAAGAGGCTTAGATGATCTTGGAGGATTCGTGTGACGAGGACGCCAGAGCCAGCAACTGTGGGAGAAAAAAACACATATTATTCCTTATTGCACACATGATGAAGTCTGTAATGTACACACACACACACACACACACACACACACACACACACACACACACACACACACACACACACTATCTACGAAACATTATCCAGATACTTCCCTAAGACCAGAAAGATCACTAATCTATACTGAATGTATATATATGGAGTCAGAGTATAGACGAAGGTAACACCCGAACCTTCCCCATTAAGTGATTAAAGTATCGCCTGGAAACACTTCGGTACATATACAGAAATAACTAACGTATCTAAATCAAACACCGTTTTATAATTAATGATTCATATGACTCCTAGTGACTGAATCTTATAATCGTCCTATGAATACTTGTGAAATTTACCTGTTTATTAGATAACTGGTAATGAGTTTTACTGGTACCTGTTGGTTAGAGATTTACGTAAGATTTTGTGTATAAATGATAGAAGATTAAGTGGTCTGTGGTTATGTTTGGCCCACAGGGGAAGACTTGATGCTTTGACGTGTTTCCTCTTATATACAGATCTGCTCAGTACCTCAGTTTAGTACACCCAGATAACTTTTATATTGTGTTTCTTGTAAGCGTTTTATGGAAGTCAAACAACTCATATTTAGATAATATAAATAGTGACACAATTTTATGTTCCTATTAACTCGAAAACAATACACAATTTGGGGTAGTGGACTATCATAGCCCCAAATAGCTCATGTGGGACTGAATGGGGGCTACCTGTTGTTATTACTTACTAGTATCGGGTTTTGAATTTGCCAAGTCTTATTTGTTGTCATATTTGAAAACGAGAATACCAACAACATACCTCCAATAATATGTTGCCATTTTTGGTTAAATGTAATTTGTAAATAGTTATCTCCCTTCTTATAGTAGTAAAGTGAATATCTTCCTCTGGTGTTCTCTCTTCCTTCCTTCTCTGCTCTACCATCTCCCGATCCTTCCTCCTTCTTTAACCATAAATCCCCACTCTGTGTTCTGTAGTGACCTTCCCTCCCCCCCACACCAGTAAACATTCACAGCTAGCGAATTATGAACACACAGTAGCAACCATGAACTGGGAGCTGTGAGGAACATGGGTGAAAGTGGGTGTTGGAAGGTGTGGTTTTAGGCAGGAGAGGAGTGTGTTAAAGGAACGGGAGGACGGGTAATGGGAGTGAGGGGGGCGTTGTAAGGCGTGGGCGGGGGGCAGTGGAGGGGCTGTGGGGGCTTTGTGAGGCGTGGGCGGGGGGCAGTGGAGGGCTGTGGGGGGCTTTGTGGGAGGCGTGGGCGGGGGGCAGTGGGGGCCTGTGAGGGGCGTGGGCGGGTGGAAAAGGCATTGGAGGCGGCAGGGGTGGCAGTGGGGGCGTGGGCGGGATAGCAGTGGGGGCGTGGGCGGGGGTTGGGGGCAGTGCGGGTGGAGTGGGCTGACGTCAATAGCAGTGCAGGCAGCAAACCAGGTCATGGG
Organism: Homarus americanus; assembly: GCF_018991925.1. Taxonomy (NCBI): domain Eukaryota; kingdom Metazoa; phylum Arthropoda; class Malacostraca; order Decapoda; family Nephropidae; genus Homarus; species Homarus americanus. Next base: position 394,265 of record NW_024749921.1, on the reverse strand, counting down.
ACCAACACTCTCCCTCCTCTCCCTCACTCACACACACTCCTCCACTCTTCCCTCCTCTCCCTCCTCTCACACACTCACTCCTTTCTCCCTCCTCTCCCTCCTCTCCTCACTCTCACACACCTCCTCCCTCTCCCTCCTCTCCCTCACTCTCCTTCCACCTCCCCACACTCTCTCACACCTCTCCCTCACTCTCCCTCACTCTCACACACACTCCCCTCACTCTCACACACCTCCCTCACTCTCCCTCACTCTCACACCTCTCCCTCACTCCCCTCTCCCCTCCTCTCCCCACATACTCCTCCCCTCACTCTCACTCCACACTCCCCTCACTCTCACACACACTCCCTCACTCTCACCACCTCTCCCTCCTCCCCCCTCTCCCTCCTCTCCCCACACACTCCCCTCACTCTCACCTCTCCCTCACTCTCACACTCTCCCTCCTCTCCCACACTCTCCTCACTCTCCCCCCTCCCTCACTCTCACACTCTCCCTCCCTCTCTAAACTCTCCCTCACTTTGCCTTTCTCCCTCACTCACACACACTCTCCCTCACTCTCACAGACTCTCCCTCACTCTCACACACTCTCCCTCACTCTCACACACTCTCCCTCACTCTCACACACACTCCCTCACCACCACACTCTTGCGTACTGTTTTCTCTCCCACACTACCATACTATTAACCACACTACCATATATTAACCACACTACCATACTATTAACCACACTACCATTCAATTAACCACACTACCATACTATTAACCCCACTAACCATACTATTAACCACACTACCATTCTATTAACCACACTACCATTCAATTAACCACACTACCATTCAATTAACCACACTACCATTCTATTAACCACACTACCATACTATTAACCACACTACCATTCAATTAACCACACTAACATACGATTAAACACTACCATACTATTAACCACACATTTAAATTATAACGTAAACTGTACCCAATAAATGAATGAGAAAATGATTCCCACTAAACCCAGATACTCAATCAGTCAGGTCAGTCAGGTGTGTCTCTCCATTGTGGAAAAACATTATGCATGAACCTTTAAGAACTTGTAATGAAGCCAAACACACGATTCTCTGAGATTACGAGACATTCTTCAATAGAGCTTGAGAGCCATAGACTGTTTATGACTCCTGACTCTTTATCAACAGTGGGAGGTGCGGCTGGTCGACCTCAGGGAAGGTACAATACACCCTGGTCATTATTACTACAGTGGGAGGTGCGGCTGGTCGACCTCAGGGAAGGTACAATACACCCTGGTCATTAATACTACAGTGGGAGGTGCGGCTGGTCGACCTCAGGGAAGATACAATACACCCTGGTCATTATTACTACAGTGGGAGGTGCGGCTGGTCGACCTCAGGGAAGGTACAATACACCCTGGTCATTATTACTACAGTGGGAGGTGCGGCTGGTCGACCTAAGGGAAGATACAATTCACCCTGGCGATAATTTTGAGGTTAACCCTTAATTTGGGGAGGAATTACCCTCACGAAACAGATTATCTTACGTGAAATAGGAAGGTTAAGTCAAGTGTGTGTGTGTGTGTGTGTGGTGATTCAATCTATTGTGCTGTGTGAGTGTGTTATGGTGACATTTTATGGTAGTGTATGGTGATGTGGTGGTGTTGGTGGTGTGAAGTGTTATGGTGACATGCTATGGTGGAGTGTTGGTGGTGGTATATGGTGGAAGGTATTATGGTGAAGCGTGTTGGTAGAAGGGGTATGTTACAGGTGATTAATGTTGCGGGTGACATGCTATAGTGGGAGTGGTTATGGTGAATGAGTTAATATGGAGCAAAAGTTATGGTGGAGTGTGTTATGGGTGCAGTGTAAGGTGGTGCAGTGTGTTATGGTGCAGTGTGTTGGTGGTGGGCATTTATGGTGGAGATTGTTATGCAGGATGATGGTGTGTTGGTAGATGATAATAGGTGGTGGTGATGGTAGGATCAGGTGGTGTTGATGGTGGTGATGGTAACGATGATGGTGGTGGATGGTAATGATGATGGTGGTGGTGGTGATGGTGGTGGTGATGATGGTGGTGATGGTGGTAATGTAGATAATGATGATGGTGGTGGTGTTGATGGTGGTGATGATGGTGATGGTAATGATGATGGTGGTGGTGGTGGTGATGATGGTGGTGGTGATGATGGTGGTAATGATGATGGTGGCGGTGGTGGTGATGGTGATGATGATGATGATGGTGACGGTGGTGGTGATTGTGGTGGTGTTGATGGTGGTAATTGAAACTTGAATTAAATTTTGCCACGTACAACGGTTAGTTTATTGTGCACCCCATACTCAACCTGTGAGCAGTAGCACAAAGAGATCACAGAGTAGAGTTTACAAAGGGTCAGCATAACTAACCCCCCTGGTCAGGATATTATGGCAGTGAATGTTACACAGTATTTCAATTGTTTGGTTAGTTCTGTAGATGGGGGTGACTCAAGTATATTGTGTGTTTGGTTTTACACATGAGACTGACTTAGTACATAGTGCAAAGAAGTGGATACAATTTTTTTTATGTCAGATATATTGCCATTAAAGTGCTGTGCCATTTCACAAACACGGTGCTATCTTTTGACAGTCAAGGACGTAGTGACACACACACACACACACACACACACACACACACACACACACACATACACACACACACACACCAGATATTTCTTTCCTCCCAAAAACCAAAAAATTAAACAAAACGCAGAACTTGTTGTTAGAAAATCTCACAGCTAAAATAAGTCAAATAAAAAACTATGTTCCTTAAAACTACAATATAAAGAAAAGTCGTATTTTTCAATTACTGTATTACAAGTAAATGCTATAACAAAAATGGTTGAAAAAGGATAAAGAAATAATGATCATTTGCATAAGTTTAGCGACACGGAGACATTTCTATCAAGGTATTATTATTGTATTGTTAACATGAAAGGCAGTCATTCAGGGCGATTTACTCCCTAATACGACTTTTAAGTTAGGTTAGGTCAGGTTAGTGGAGCTTTATATCAAGACAAAGTTCGTGGGCCTTTACTGGTAACTGTATTTTACTGTCCGTCGAGTCTCATGCATTGAAGACATCATTTTGGTCCACTTGTCTATTTCTAAACTGAGGTAAGCCACTCCGATGCGTCCTCACAAATTACTAAGAGAATATCCAGGGTTTGGTACCGTGGCCAATAAGAGCCTAGTAAATTATTAAAATATCGTCGTTCGATTTTTTTCTTCATATTGTATAGATTATATGACACACGGCCATCATTACAGCGTCGTCTTCATGATATTTGCATCATTTTTCAATATTAAATGTTTCTTGCTTCGTAGTTGATGTTAATGTCATCTACATTTATAAATATATGTCTATTATCACGTATATTTGATTCTTTAACGCCACTTTTAATGTTTTATTCGAACAATACCAAACGATTTTATAAACTCATATGGGACCTCAGTTTACAAGGTGTTAGTATCTCGTTTGACTTGAAGGTTCTGCTGTCTTGGCTATAATTGTTGACAAGTTTATCATTCCTTCAGTATCATTCCCTGTTCTTATTCCTTGATTCACTCATGTTTCTTTGTATTTCTTTTTACTCTCTTTCTTTCAGCTGTTCCATCTCGTGTTTATATTCTTGTTTTAGTCACTGTGTACACACGTCTTCAGTCCAACAAGGTTTTTTCTGCGATACCGATTACTTTAAATCCATTAACATCATCTGTAGTCTCTGTTTATTTTCATTTTGCTGTCCTCACACTGTCTCAATGTCCACAGTTTCAATTTCAATTTCACTTGGAACTGGATTGCTTGTCTTGTCTTGTAAGCGTATTAATTATCTCAACTTTCTTCACTTTTTTCTAATTCATATTTACAGTCTTTCATTTCCCTGACAGCATTCAGAGTATTACCACTAATAATCGTCCCAACCAATCAGTAGTCAACCCAGAGACACACATAACGAACGCTTAATATCACTGATTCCTTTATGATGTTCTAATACCATATGTTATCAGATTACTGGCTTGTATAGTGTCCCACACCATGATTCCATCTAGACAACATCTTCTCGAGGTCTTGCTGGTGCTTGAAGAAAAGTTTTCATTACAGTTAGGCAATTTCTGAAGCAAAACTCGATTATCATTTTCTTTTCTGTCTCTCATTCCAAAGCTTCCAACTACTTCTTCCGGTCTAATTCCATCCACGCCTTCACGAGCATTTAAATAGCCGATAATCATTGTGTTTCCTCGACGCTCTGTGCCGGCTGGTCTTGCAGTGTTTTTCAAAATCGCCCTTTTTTCAGCCTCTAGTTTTCCCTGCTGCGGTGCATAAACTTACTCAACCCCAGCCTATTTTTCCCCCCTCCACACACTATGATAGAACGGTGTCACAACTAATGTCGGGTCACTTGGTATAAAACCTAATAACTCTATATTTAAAATCTCCGTAACATCTACCCATTTTTTATAAATAAATACAACAAAATTTCTTCTATACTCACTAAATCAACCATTTCCTGTTCTCTATCATTTACAGTGTTAATATTCAACGCTGGTGTACGAAACAACTCTTTTGTTTTCGTCAGTGAGTCATTTCCTCGCCAGGTTGAGAGCGGTTGAGTGGTTCCGAGAGCACAGACCGCAACACCAACACTCCGGGAAGTCAGTCACCGCAACACCAACACTCCGGGAAGTCAGTCACCGCAACACCAACACTCCGGGAAGTCAGTCACCCGCAACACCAACACTCCGGGAGTCAGTCACCGCAACACCAACACTCCGGGAGGTCAGTCACCACAACACCAACACTCCGGGAAGTCAGTCACCGCAACACCAACCTCCGGGAAGTCAGTCACCGCAACACCAACACTCCCCGGGGAGAGTCCAGTCACCGCAACACCAGCCTCAGTCCAGTCACCACCGCACCAACACTCCGGGAAGTCAGTCCACCGCAACACTGTAACACTCCGGGAAGTCAGTCACCGCAACACCAACACTCCGGGAAGTCGATCTCACCGCAACACCACCCAACACTCCGGGAAGTCAGTCACACCAACACCGCCTCAGGAAGTCAGTCACCGCAACACCAACACTCCGGGAAGTCAGTCACCGCAACACCAACACTCCGGGAAGTCAGTCACCACTGCCCCGCAACACTCCGGGAAGTCAATCACCGCAACACCAACACTCCGGGAAGTCAGTCACCGCAACACCAACCTCCGGTCAGTCACCGCAACACCAACACTCCGGGAAGTCAGTCACCGCAACCTGTAACACTCGGGAAGTCCAGTCCACCGCAACACCAACACTCCGGAAGTCAGTCACCGCAACACCAACACTCCAGAGTCAGTCACCGCAACACCAACACTCCGGGAAGTCCCCAGTCACCGCAACACCAACACTCCGGGAAGTCAGTCACCGCAACACCAACACTCCGGGAAGTCAGTCAGTCACCTTATCTGCTGCACCTGGCACTCTACCTCAGACGTTAGCCGCTAAAATTGTATGGATTACCTCCTTCCCAGTTTGTTGGTACGTGGTAGTGCATGGTATGTACAATACGTGGGAGAATTTCATAGTTATGTGATAGTACTTGGTATGTCCATGATAGTATGTGGTAGTATATGGATGGTATGTGCCAGTATGTAGTAGGTATGTGGTAAAAAGTCCTGTATATGGTAATGTATGGTACTGTAGGTATGTAGTAGGTATGTGAAAGTATAGACGGGATATGAAAGCAAGTGTTAGACTGTGGTAGCTTTGGCAGACTATGGTATCATGTGGCAGGCTGTGGTAGCATGTGGCAGACTGTGGTAGCATGTGACAGACTGTGGTAGCATGTGGCAGACTGTGGTAGCATGTGGCAGACTGTGGTAGCATGTGGCAGACTGTGGTAACATGTGGCAGACTGTGGTAACATGTGGCAGACTGTGGTAACATGTGGCAGGCTGTGGTAGCATGTGGCAGACTGTGGTAGCATGTGGCAGACTGTGGTAGCATGTGGCAGACTGTATTAACATGTGTGTGCAGGCTGTGGTAACATGTGTGGCAGACTGTGGTAACATGTGGCAGGCTGTGGTAACATGTGGCAGACTGTGGTAACATGTGGCAGGCTGTGGTAACATGTGGCAGACTGTGGTAGCATGTGGCAGGCTGTGGTAGCATGTGGCAGGCTGTGGTAGCATGTGGCAGGCTGTGGTAGCATGTGGCAGACTGTGGTAGCATGTGGCAGACTGTGGTAGCATGTGGCAGACTGTGGCAGCATGCAGTACACAGTTCCGCCTCAGTAAGTTTCCTCCCGGTGCTTGAGGCAGAGATGTCACGTTATCCTGGTTCAGTTAAGACACAAAGATGGAGACCACAACAATCTCGAAATTACTCAGTTACTTGTAGCGTATAACACGGAGCGTCGTGCTGGTGTCTAGAGTCGTCGAGGAGAAGTTTAAACCACGAAACTTTGAGAATCTGGGGTGAGGAGGCGAGGCGAGGCGAAGCGAGGCAATTCCCCCTACTAGTATGTACGGTGGCTCGTGGGTCTGCAACTTTAAACTCCCCTTAAACTAGCACCACAGCGCTCGTCCTCACTATCAAATCATTTATTAAAAAATTTGTGTTGCATAGGCCAAATATTTTGACTGGTGCGACTTACTGTTGTTGCGTTTTGAGGTTCTTCTTTTAATGTGTCTGGGTGCTGATGGTGACGTCACTAATACACAGTGATAGTAATTATTATGAGGTTAAACTTGAATTAAGACCCCATACTAATTTGACTCGCTCCCTTCTTTACTGTTAATGCAAGATAAAATAAGTAGAAAATTGTTAGAGTAGAGACACAACCACTAATACTATACTGTACCTGAAGAGCTTAATGGCCCTGGGAGAAATGATATTAAATGCGTCTAACATTGTTGTGGGCATAAAATAATTTACCAACATTCTAATTAAATATTTCCTGTAAATAAAACCTAATTAACACTTCAGGGAGCAATTAGACAATAAATAAAACTTGAGTCACAATTAGCCCCCAATTTAATAAATGAAGTGTCATCATGCATTACATCAATTACAGTATTAAATGACAACTGTAATAAGTGCCGCCACGAGACATGTCATAATTACAACAGGTAAAAACATCAGGTAGTTTATTATTAAAAAGGTCAGACTCCACATTCTCAAGGAGTCTTACGGGAATTATTCTTAGTAAGTAAAGCTGCAAGAATCTCACATAATTAGTTGACTTGGGGTAAAGGATATATATAAAGACAAAAATATTATACCTAAATTATATTCAGACATTCAGTCATGTTCTGTGTATATGTAAACGTGTGTGTGTGTGTGTGGTGTGTGTGTGTGGTGTGTGTGTGGTGTGTGTGGTGTGTGTGTGTGGTGTGTGTGTGTGTGTGTGTGTGTGGGGTGTGTGGTGTGTGTGTGGGTGTGTGTGTGTGTGTGTGTGGTGGTGTGGTGTGTGTGTGGTGTGTGTGTGTGTGTGTGTGTGTGTGTGTGTGTGGTGTGTGTGGGTGTGGGTGTGTGTGGGTGGGTGTGTGTGTGTGGTGTGTGTGTGTGTGGTGTGTGTGTGGTGTGTGTGGTGTGTGTGTGTGACTTAGGTTTATTTATAACGCTGTTTGCACCAATATATTGCTCTAAATATAAATAATTGCCGATTAGCGATAACCTTCCTGTAATTCTTTATTTTGGAAACTTCTGTATGGCGATAAATGTTTATGTAGAAAGGAAGAATACATGAAAACTAATATATTCTTACCTAACCTAACCTAACTTATGATGGGGAAACAACATCTTAAGGGAAACAGAACATTTTACATACGAAGAAATTTCTATTAATTTAATACAATAACAACACAAAGTTATCTCTTAACATTTACTCGGTAGAAAAACAAGTGTTGTATTTTTAAGGTTTAAGCGTTAACAGCAACTGACGTTTTTACCGAATACTGATAACATTTTCCTTTTATCGTTATTACTTAATGTTAAAAGTTCTATCAATTAATATCCTCCCCCCAGGCAGGTGAGGTGACGTTGGGTTCTTAGGTTAGGTTTTCTATGAAACTAATAATTTATATATATTTTCATCTATCGTCAGTCTGGGGTAGGTATACATGGGTGTGTGGTGGTCTGGGGGAGGTATACATGGGTGTGTGGTGGTCTGGGGGAGGTATACATGGGTGTGTGGTGGTCTGAGGGAGGTATACATGGGTGTGTGGTGGTGGTCTGGGGGAGGTATACATGGTGTGTGGTGGTCTGGGGTAGGTACATGGGTGTGTGGTGGCTGGGGAGTGTATACATGGGTGTGTGGTGGTCTGGGGGAGGCATACATGAGTGTGTGGTGGTCTGGGGAGGCATACATGTGTGTGTGTGGTGGTCTGGGGGAGGTATACATGGGTGTGTGGTCTGGGGGAGGTATACATGGGGTGTGTGGTGGTCTGGGGAGTGTATACAGAGTGTGTGTGGTGGTCTGGGGGGGAGGTATACATGGGTGTGTGGTGTCTGGGGAGGTATACATGAGTGTGTGGTGGTCTGGGGGAGGTATACATGGGTGTGTGGTGGTCTGGGGAGGTATACATGGGTGTGTGGTGGTCTGGGGTAGGTACATGGGGTGTGTGTGGTGGTCTGGGGGAGGTATACATGGGTGTGTGGTGGTCTGGGGTAGGTATAACATGGGTGTGTGGTGGTCTGGGGGAGGTATACATGAGTGTGTGGTGGTCTGGGGGAGGTATACATGGGTGTGTGGTGGTCTGAGGGAGGTATACATGGGTGTGTGGTGGTCTGGGGAGAGTCGTCACCTTCGACCACACACTATATATAGTCACCTAACAATGGTTGATTGGTGGTGATGCCTAGGCCTGTCCTGGCCCGCCCTGGCCCGCCCTGGCCCGCCCTGGCCCGTCCTAGCCTCACACTTACCACTATCTCATTACCGAACTCGTTACGTCTTCGTGGACCAATACCCAACTGGGAACGAGTTACTTCAACCATCTTTCCCAGGTCACAACAGAGCCAGCCATCTGCCCTACACCCGGAGTGACACCCCTGCTACCTTTTTTGCGACACACCTCCTGACACACTTGTTAATGACCCATCACATCCACCTCTTTTGAGCACTGCCCCGTAACCTTCCCACCCTCCCTGCTGTCTCATCAAACATCACGGATAACAGTTCTCTCTCCCAATAACAAAACGTACTACCTATAATACGAGTCTGCACTCCGTTCTTAATTATAGCCACACATACCTATAACACGTAGTTATAACTCGTAACTAATTATAGCCACACATACCTATAACACGTAGCTATAACTCATAACTAATTATAGCCACACATACCTAAAATATGTACAACACATCTGTCTGGAGAGTCTCACGTTCCAACAGAGTTTATAGATGAAGATTGTATCAGTACCACCTCCTACACAGCTGTAATTCATGACATACCATATTGTAGGGCGGCCATTACCTCAGGACTGTAATACTAACTCTATTTATCAAGTCACATCGCCTATATTTAACATGTTATACTTAACTGACGTATTTATTCCCACCGTATTAATTAAACAAAATAATAATAGTTAGCATCGCTCTTTTTACCAGTGTTAGCTATTTATATTACCTGTTATTATTGATTCGTTTCAACAATATCTATTAAATTACATCTCTTATTTTGGGAATTTTTGTCTCTACGTACCAGCCTCGGTTACGACTTGAGGTTACTTGTAATGCTTACTGTACTAACTTAACCATAAAAATACCTCCCTGACGCTCCATCACATCAACTTGGTAGCCACTCACAAACTTTTAAAGCCTCATTACTCGCTATTTCCATAACAAATAAACACTTATTGACATGTTCCGTCGTGTTATTTTTCTACAATGATAAACACTCTATTTTGGGTTCGTGTTTAACTTGTTTGTTTTATGTTCGTAATGCTTGTTAAGTCTTTGTTTTGGTTCTACTTGTTGGATGTCTTCTCTTATTGGTTTTTTTTATATAGATTCTGTTTTATTTAGAACTCTCTCTCTCTCTCTCTCTCTCTCTCTCTCTCTCTCTCTCTCCTTTCACTCACTCACTCCCTCTTTACCTTCCCTCCCTCCCTCCTCGCTCACTCGTTCGTTCCTTCACACTCCACATTTTCGCCTTCGGGTTCAGAATCACAAAGATTCCCACGGTGAATATTTCTGGTAAGGAAAGACGCAATAATTCACCCAACTGGCCTTCAAAAATTACACTGACTCCGGTCTTAACAAAATAACGGAATTTATATTTAGTTAGGAGAAATAATTAGAGTAGAGAGTCCTTTGGGGAAAAATATTAGACGTTTTTAAATGATCGTATCCAGTTAAGGTAAAGTCTGAGCATAACTTTGGGAGTATATTTTTTTTAATGTTCAGTGTTCTAACCTTTTTAACTGGGTGGGTTTATTTATATGCCTTCAGTTAACGAGGAATAGTCGACGTGAGAACCTTTATCAAGCCTGACCCTCAGTTAATAGCCATTCACGTCTTTAAGGTCATTTTCGTGTATAGTCGCCTCATCCCAACTCGCTACCTTAAAGCCCTTCAATTCTCACTACGTAATCTTAGTATCTCGTGTCTTTGCTCACCGTTTGATCTTGTTAATTCTTTAGTTTATCTCTCAATACTTCTTTGAAACCTTGAATTTATGTTATGAATTACGTGTTCCTCGTCCGCCTGACCTGAAGCTCTGGTACAGTCGGCCAAATATAATCGCAGAAGTATAGGGTAGAGCAACAGATCTGGTAATAATGTAGAGGTAAGGGGAGACGAACAGTGGAAAGAGGAGGTAGGGGAAGCCTCGTTTGAGTGACAGGTACGGGTATATTTTGCGTTTGGAAGAGATGTTTTTACACCGTTGCCAGATCTTTTGCCCTGCCCTATGTTTATTGGGTCTCTGTGAACTTATTTGGACGACTGTACAATGGGTGGAGCGTTTTGTGAGATGTGGCAACTATGTGGAATGCATATCTGACATCCTTAGCCTCTCTACTATTGTTAAGATCTTTAGGGGCCATTCAAGGAGTTTTAGTACAATGTAAACAAACACAGAGGTGCCACATCTCACAAAACGCGTCAGTTACTGTAGTAGGTATAAGTGGAGGCGACTGTATGTTCTTCTGTTCGTGTATACCACTATTTATTACCTATGATTCTTACACATAACTTCTTTCTCTCCTTTTTCTTTTTCTATTCTTGAAAACTCTCTCTCTCTCTCTCTTACTTCCACATTTCTCTTCTTCTTTCTTTACTCTCGTCTCTTCCTACTTACCCTTAACAAAATCTTCTCTTTTGTTTCATTTCTCACACCATTATTTATTTACTCTCGCCTCCTCTCAATTACTCTTCTTAAAATCTTCCTCTATTTCATGTCTTCCACCCTTCTTACCTCCTGGCTCTCTCCTGGCTCCACAACCCCCCAATAAAAGAACCGAACCCAGAAAGAGCCGGGAGAGCCACCCAGCTAGTCGAGCGGCAACAGCGAAGGAAATGCACGTCGTAAAAATAGCATCATCAATCCATTTCTTGCTGGTTTTACTGTGAACTATTTCTGGATGAGTGTGGGTGACTTTGGGTGAGTGTGGGTGAGTGTGGGTGAGTGAGGGTGAGTTTGAATGATTGTTAGTGAGTGTGGGCGATTGTGGGCGATTGTGGATCAGTGTGGGTGATTGTGGGTGAGTGTGGGTGTGTGTGTGTGTGTGTGTGTGTGTGTGTGTGTGTGTGTTAGTCTATTCGTCTCACTAAATGTCGTTTAACTCTGTATGAATATTTTTCTGTCCGTATAATTGTCTGCATCAATGTCTGCTCGTCTGTCTGCTCGTCTGTCTTTCTGTAACAAAGCCTGGCAGTTTGTCTGTTTATCTGTCTGTCTGTCTGTCTGTCTCCCTGTCCATCTATTTGGCTGTGTTTCTGTGCGTTGTGATTAGCTAATAATAATAATAATAAGACCTGGGCTAAACTCAGGCCCGGTGCCAACCCATATCTAGCGCCAGGGAGCATTTTCAAAGTGGTGACTGTGACCTCTGACTTTTAACCTCCAGGAGTCAGGCAGCTGTAGTGGGGGGGGGGGATGTCGGAGTGCCAAGTATGACCGCTGTGCCAAGTATGACCGCTATGCCAAGTATGACCACTGTGCCAAGTAGGACCACTGTGCCAAGTATGAACGCTATGCCAAGTATGACCGCTGTGCCACGTATGACCGCTGTGCCACGTATGACCGCTGTGCCAAGTATGACCGCTGTAAGTCTTCCTCATTAGCTAGAGTTATACACGACTCACGAGGATAGTTATTGATGTACGATGCTGGTCAAACTATACAGTATAAATGTGATGGTTGAAGTTAGTGTGTAGCAAAGACGTGTTATATGGAAGAGTTACTGGTTTGAGTTAAGGTGCAAATCTTGGGACTCTATCTGAGCGGTGTTGGAATTATGGGAAGAAAATATGTGACTGGGTGGGGTGGTGTTGTGGGGTGGTGTTGTGGGGTGGTGTTGTAGGGTGGTGTTGTGGGGTGGTGTTGTGGGGTGGTGTTGTAGGGTTGTGTGGGGAAGGGTGGGGGAGGCGTGGTGTTGGGATGAGTTGGTGATGCAGGAGAGTTGGGAAGAGAGGGGTGATACCGAGTTGTGGAGGGCGATGAAAATAATTTCTGAAAACACACATCATAAACCAACCTAACCTAACCAACCAGACGTAACCTAAACTAACAACCTTTACTTGTTATTGGGTTAAGTTAGGTTTTGTTATTCAGTATTTTAAAGTTTTTCTTCCCCCTCCTCTACATCTTAGGAACACTATTAGCAGAAAAGAGGAAGAAAAAAAAGGTGGGGGGTATCAGTTCAACCAACGACACACGCTGTTGGTTACCTGAAGCTGTGTGGTGCTGGGGGTGGAGGAGGGTGGGGAGGAGGGAAAGGAGGAGGAAGGGATAAGGAGGGTTGGTGTGGCTTGTCAGATGGGGGAAGGGAGGGTAAGAGAGAGAGAGAGAGGAAGGCGGGGGTGAGGGAGGAAGATGCTAGAGAGGGAACCAAAACACATGGCCTGATAAAAAGGTTCGAGGCAGGATGATAAAAATACTTAGTAATCTAAACCCTGAAAATTGACCCATTAATCTTTTGCGCTGTTGACGCATTTTGTGAGCGACGGTACTATATGGACACCTGATACCATTAACCCTTTTTTTTGATTGGCTCTTCCTAGCAAATAACAATTAATTTTAGATTGATGAACATTATGATTGGTTGAGAATAAGCCTATGATAGTCAGAATACTGGTGTATTTTACGAGAATGATCTGGTAACAGTCCAATCAGATTTAGTTTGAGTGATGTTCCGTAATATGATTGGTTAACATGCGACCAGTGAGGAGATTACGTTAGGTTGTTTTGGTTTCAGGGACGCACAATGAAGCCTCAGTACAGCTGAGACTCCACAAGATCTGTTATTAGTTCCGAGACTTTTATTTGAGAAAGATACGATGTTTGAGCAAGATGAAATATCAGAGGGAAGACGACAGCTGCTGGAAAACATATCTTATCCGAAAACAAGATCTCCAGGGTGGGGTGGGGGAGAGGAACCACACACACGCACGTGATAGTGAGGGTGATGAAGGGAGGTGGAGGGTGAGATATAGTGACGACTTTATCACCCTGGCACACACAGCTGGGTCGGACAACAGCTGCGAGAAGAAACTTAACGTAAACGAGAGAAAATAATATTGAGTCAGCATAAGCTAGGGAGGCAAACTGCATCATGGTGTCGTGAGAACAGACTCCAGAGGTCACGCACCATCCATGACTGGTTCACTACTGGTAATAGTTATTTTTAGTTTCCCAAATTACCCTTAACACGACGTTAGCAGATCTAATCTAACCCATTCTCGGTCAGCCCTAAAATAACATGATATTAATACTTCGTGTACGTATTTCAAGTCATAATGCTTAATTGATACTTAGTAGTTTCTGTCCTGCCTAAAACAATATGACTATTGAGCTGCTACTGTAATCGATTAGTTCTTTTCACTGAAATACTAAATCCCCTTTTTCTCATCATTAAGTTAATGCAAAATTTGCCAATTTAAAGCATATTCGTTTAAAGCCATTAACCTGACGCACACATTACCTAGAAACGAACAATACAGTCACAAGGCTTTCCACCCGCCCACTCGCCTCACGCCATGACAGTCTCCAACATGTGAACAAAGCAACAGTCGACCTTTGTATAAGTAATCGATGATAACGCCATCTCTTATTAGATTAAAACACTACAAAGACAGATGTCAGAAACTGTAGTTCTTTACTTGGTAACAGTGTGACCTGTGACGGGCAACACCACATGGAAAACGACCTCTATCAAGATAAGCTTGTCTAGTGCACCATGGATAAGGGAGATGGAGAGCAACAAATCTCTTATACTGTTTTTCATTATTGATGGCGTAGTCACGTCTTCAAGTTGTTGTAGCGCTGTAACATTAACAACGACAAGATGAAAATATTCGTATGTTTTTGCTTTGATAAGTGACGGATACATGACCAACACTTACATAGCTGTAGATGATAAGTAAGGCTTCAGCTACTCTATGGATACAGTACTCGCCTCCTATACTAAGGTTCGTTGGTCTGCGTCTGCAACACCAGCTTACCCACAACCAACTCATCTGTGACGGCCGAGAACTGTGTTGATAATATTTCTACCTTGTGTAGCGAAAATTAGTACAGTATTCAGTGTGGCGTATCCGCGCAGCCCCAAATTGGGCTTTGGGTCCTACATTTTCAAATCATAACCAACTAAGATATGTAAGAAAAGAGATGAGTTCCATAGTCAAGAAGTGCAAGGGAGGAAGGAGACGGGTGATAGTGAGGCTGGACTAAACGGAACTTACAATAAGCAGGTGGAACAAGGTGTGTGGCTCATAATAAAGGGGGTGATACTGTGGATACATTAGGCATACTAACACCAGAGGTAGAGGTGAAAATAGGAGGTTAAGAAATGGACCAACTGACAGGAGGGGAAGTGTGGAGGTTTAAGATGAGGATAACAGCTTTAGACTACATTCTGTCGACGACCGATCACCACCCAACGTATGTAAACAATATACCAAGTAAAGGCGAACATGACCACTGTAAAGGATAAGAAGATATAAAAAAGTCAAATATGAGAGAGAGAGAGAGAGAGAGAGAGAGAGAGAGAGAGAGAGAGAGAGAGAGAGAGAGAGCATTGTCAGATAGCTCCCAAAGGGGGTAGAGTCAGCCAAGAAATATAGAGTGGTGTAAAGTGTGGACTGAGTGTGTTTGTGTGTAGCTGCCCGGGGGACTTACCCACACCATTACCCAACTCCACCCACCTCTATCCACCCACACAACCATAAAATATCATGATGTGAAGGTGTGGAACAACTTACCCCCCACACATCCGAGCAAAGACTACGCTCCCTTCCTTTCAATCATCTCTTAAAAAAAAATATTTATTGCCTAAGTATTAAAATTTTGTAATACTTTTAAACTTTTACTGTATCATTATAAACCATTATATGATATATTGTTACGTTGATAAAAATTACTATTGCAATGATTATATATTTTGCCGTCACGAATTTGACCTTAACCCAACTAATGTGATGTTGTATCGCTTCCAGCAACTTACGAAATTACTGTGTGTGTGTGTGTGTGTGTGTGTGTGTGTGTGTGTGTTATATGTATTAATCCAGATGAGACTAAATATTACATAATAATTCCTTGAGGTAAATGTACAGTATATCGGGTACCACTAAGGCTCTCGCTTGACTCACCCACCCACACCACCGCTCACTACCCGTCTCCCACACCCACACCCCCACCTCACCACACCCTACCTCAGCCATCATTAATACTACGAACAGTCATACAGTATTCTCGGAAAGGTGTGGTCATAACAGTGTTGCCATAATGGTGTGGCTCTGTCATCACCTGGATTACCTGATTGTCCTAACCAACCCAAGTCTACTAGCTAGTGTTTGTTTGTCATTTTCGTTTGTGATTAGTGTATAGTTAGCTTAATGTCAATGCTGTTTGCTTATTGTCGTAGTACCTGGTGATGTGTTAGTACCTGGTGATGTGTTGTACCTGGTGATGTGTTGTACCTGGTGATGTGTTGTACCTGGTGATGTGTTGTACCTGGTGATGTGTTGTACCTGGTGATGTTTTGTACCTGGTGATGTGTTGTACCTGGTGATGTGTTGTACCTGGTGATGTGTTGTACCTGGTGATGTGTTGTACCTGGTGATGTGTTGTACCTGGTGATGTGTTGTACCTGGTGATGTGTTGTACCTGGAGATGTGTTGTACCTGGTGATGTGTTGTACCTGGTGATGTGTTGTACCTGGTGATGTGTTGTACCTGGTGATGTGTTGTACCTGGTGATGTGTTGTAGTAAAATAAACAAGCTCGATTCATTTTATTACGAACCATAACATTGGCAAAATTTCTGTTGTAATTAATTAGCCATTAAGAATTTGCCTTGAGGTGAAGTTTATATACAGAATTGTTTGGAGTTTCCACAGTGCCTTAGTGCAGTAAATTCACATCATTACGGTAATAATAATAATAATAATAATAATAATAATAATAATAATAATAATAATAATAATAATAATAATAATAATAATAATAATAATAATAGTCCTTAAAACTGCTACACAGGCTTACCATTGGTTGGCACGTTTAACAGCGCATCGTAGGCCGTGGGAGTATACCATTTCCTGTGTGTCGAGACAGTGAAGGAAAACAGTAAGGCAACTTGACCAAGGATAACTGTCAGCTGCTTCTTGGGTTTACTTGGTCTGTAATCAACAATAGCATGTATACAGGAAGGTTTGTTTGGTATCATTCAATAAACACTACATTACTCTTGGACTATTCGAGCCTGGCGGGTCACTACCACAGTACGACTTTATGTGGTTAAAAAAAAAAGAAAAAAAAATTCTCGTCTTCGCTCAAATTCCACAACAACACTGCCAACGCATTAGTTATCGTGTTGCGTCACTTGTGTGGGTGGGACTGGGCGTGTGGATGGAGGCCGCCTGGGTGTAGTAGGGTGTAATAGCTGGTGCAGGAGGCGTGATCCAGGGGGCCAGGAGTGATGTGTCTCCCTGGAGCTGTACCAGGACTCACAGTTCATAATGGACCTCATGGTGTTGGTAACTTGGCGTTGTGACCCAAAACCACGAAGACAAATTTATCGCAAAAAATAGTGTTTGACTATTAAATGATTATTTATAACCTCGATAATTAACAAAAAGATTGGCATCCATTTACCACGAATAATTATAACTAATGATTTATTCTATATATATACTGTACAACACACACATTGATAATTTATACCTTAGTCAACAAAACACTGGTAAGTAGAAAAGTCACATTTGTTCATCATGACCTTTGAATAACACACACACACACACACACACACACACACACACACACACACACACACACACACACACACACACCGTATGATAGTGATTAGACCCGTGTTCGAGGCTGGCCGACCTTAATGCTACCTCAATATGAGTGTTGAAGATGTAGAAGCTGTCGCCAGCACTCTGAGTTAAAGAGTTGTGTGACCTAATGTCAGGGAACAACCCAAGAAGCCCGGACAACTCGCCAACTGGTTAACCAAAACTCCGGAACACGATCCGTCAATTGATTTAACATTCAAGTTCCAAATCATTGCTGGGATGACAGAGCATAATAACAGAAAGAGGTTAATAAGGCTTCACACACACTCAGACACACATTATGCTGAGTTTCATTATTAAATAAGTCTCCCCCGTGTCTTTATATATTACGTGTATAATTTTTAACTTATGGCTACTGACTGTACTTCTCATTAAATCTTTATTACTATTATTAACGTCTCCTGGACACACATAAGCTTAAACACTGTTATTGTGTGTACCTGTGTCGTGTAGTGGAGCCTCTGAACGTATGTTAAGAATAATAAAAGTGAGGTAAACGGATAAACAAAGTACAAAAGAGAGGAATGAAAGAGGATGATCAAGAATTGGTGACTGGCAGCGTCAACTCACACAAATTGATAGTCCTAACGGCGTAAAACTTCCATCATTCAGGTCAAGAGGGACTGAGTGGGCGGCGAGGGAAACTAATGATAAATGAGTGAAGAAAAAATACAGGAAACTCGAGAAAAATGTGTAAAGGACAGTTGTTCCCTGACGAGAAACTGGGCCATTGTGTAGGATGGAGGCGTGACGACCAGCCAGCTGCTGTTCTTATAATATACTGCTTCCCCCGCCCTTACTGCCCCGTCGCCACCCATGTATCTGGTGGGCGGCGGCAGACCAACTTACCACACCAATGACTCACTGGCAAACACTCACCTAACCAATGTGTTATTGTCCGGCGAGTTTTTGCCTGGACAGATATTCACCCATCCACAGTGACAAAAACTTGAACTATTTGAAGCTAATTACTGCCACAGGTGAGTTAATAATCCACCAGGTAATGACGTGTTCTCCTACCCTCTAGTGATGACGTGTTCTCCTACCCTCTAGTTATGATGTGTTCTCCTACCCTTAAGTGACCGCCTCTACACCACAGTCGACTCATCTCCAGCAGTGGCCTCCACGTCTTTGATCTCCCACGAGGGTTCACCTGCAGACACCAGGTATGCAGATGCCCTTCCTAAATGACTCACCACAGTCAGGAGTCAGTCAGGAGTCAGTCACATGGATCGTCAATAAAACACAGATACTGACTCTACCTTCGCCTCCCCCAAAGTATAATAATAACAATAATTGATAATAATTATAATAAAAATTATAATATTAATAATAACACTAATAATTTCAGAATAATATTGATTATAGTAAAGTGAATATAAATTATACATCATAAGAATAACTATGGTAACAGTGAGCCAATTTTAACTCAATTTACACCCAGAGTTTATCATGTAGTCTTTGTCACGTGATGATTAAAGCCGCCAAGTTTGGTCTAAGTCCATCTACCCTCTGGAGCTAAGTTGAGGACAGACAGACAAGTATTTAATGTCGATTTCAATATTTCCTGACAAGTTCAATATCTAATTAGATTATAAAAATAGACGTAAGATATTCACCTGACCCATGACACGGAGTTTCATAGCTAAATGTACAACAGCTGATAAGACAACCCAGCCTAGATAACCTGAAGATTTGGCACCCCAGCTTCTACCTGCGGAGTTAGGTTAGGTTAGGTTTGGCCACCACTTTCCCTCGACCACCGCCAATTTCCTGATACCACCGTCACTTTCCCTCTACCACCGTCACTTTCCCTCTACCACCGTCACTTTCCCTCTACCACCGTCACTTTCCCGCTACTTCCGTCAGCCTCCCGCCACTCCTCTTCACTCTCTTACACAGAACGTTAATGGCAAGGCCTTCCTCTCCCACACGCCCACACGCCCACACGCCCCTCAGCACAACTGACAGAACCACATCTTCAGACTACCTCTCTCTCTCTCTCTCTCTCTCTCTCTCCCTTTATTTGTGTTTTTGTTAGTGTGTTCATTTCAGCTTAGGTGATCATATGACAGTGTGATAATTTGCAGTACATTAATCTCTTGTTAACATAAAAGAAGTATACATGCAATTAGCAGCCAGGTGAGTGTTCAGGTGTGATCATAGTACAATTAGCAGCCAGGTGAGTGTTCAGGGGTGATCACAGTACAATTAGCAGCCAGGTGAGTGTTCAGGGGTAATCATAGTACAATTAGCAGCCAAGTGAGTGTTCAGGGGTGATCACAGTACAATTATCAGCCAGGTGAGTGTTCAGGGGTGATCACAGTACAATTAGCAGCCAGGTGAGTGTTCAGGGTGATCACAGTACAATTAGCAGCCAGGTGAGTGTTCAGGTGTGATCACAGTACAATTAGCAGCCAAGTGAGTGTTCAGGGTGATCACAGTACAATTAGCAGCCAAGTGAGTGTTCAGGGGTGATCACAGTACAATTAGCAGCCAGGTGAGTGTTCAGGTGTGATCTGTAGCACAATTAGCAGCCAAGTGAGTGTTCAGGGGTGACTGCCAGTACAATTAGCAGCCAGGTGAGTGTTCAGGGTAGATCACAGTACAATAAAAGCCAGGTGGAGTGTCTGTAGGTGTGATCACAGTGGCCACTAGCAGCCAGGTGAGTGTTCAGGTGTGATCACAGTACACTAGCAGCCAAGTGAGTGTTCAGGGTGATCACAGTACAATTAGCAGCCAGGTGAGTGGGGTTCAGGTGATCACAGCACAATTAGCAGCGCCAGGTGAGTGTCTCAGGTGTGATCACAGTACAATTAGCAGGAGTGTCTCAGGTGTGATCACAGGCCAATTAGCAGCCAGGTGAGTGTTCAGTGGGATCACAGTACAATTAGCAGCCAAGTGAGTGTTCAGGGTGATCACAGTGCCACCAGTGGCCAGGCAGAGTGTTCAGGGTGACTGCTGTACAATTAGCAGCCAGGTGAGTGTTCAGGGTGATCATAGTACAATTAGCAGCCAAGTGAGTGTTCAGGGGTGATCACAGTACAATTAGCAGCCAGGTGAGTGTTCAGGGTGACTGCTGGTACAATTAGCAGCCAAGTGAGTGTTCAGGGGATCACAGTACAATTAGCAGCCAAGTGAGTGTCTTGGGGGTGATTACAGCAATTAGCAGCCAAGGAGGCACCAGGGTGATCACAGCACAATTAGCAGCCAAGTGAGTGTTCAGGCGTGACTGTTGTGCACAATTAGCAGCCAAGTGAGTGTTCAGGGTGATCACAGCACACTAGTAGCCAGGTGAGTGTTCCAGGTGATCATAGTACAATTAGCAGCCAAGGAGTGCTCAGGGGTGATCACAGCATGTAATTAGCAGCCAGGTGGGAGTGTCTCAGGGTGTGATCATAGGCCAATTAGCAGCCAAGGAGTGTTCAGGGTGATCGCCAGCACAATTAGCAGCCAGGTGAGTGTTCAGGGTGATCACAGTACAATTAGCAGCCAGGTGAGTGTTCAGTGTGATCACAGTACACCAGTACCAAGGAGGTTCAGGGTGATCACAGCACACTAGCAGCCAGGTGAGTGTTCAGGGTGACTTGCAATACTAGCAGCCAGGTGAGTGTTCAGGGTGATCATAGTACACCAGCAGCCAAGTGAGTGTTCAGGGTGATCACAGCACAATTAGCAGCCAGGTGAGTGTTCAGGGGTAGATCACAGCACAATTAGCAGCCAAGGGAGTGTTCAGGGTGACTACAGCACAATTAGCAGCCAAGTGAGAAAGCTCAGGGGTGATCACATAGTACACCAGCAAGCCAAGTGAGTGTTCAGGGTGATCACAGTACAATTAGCAGCCAAGTGAGTGTTCAGGGGTGGCAGCACACCAGCAAGCTGCGAGGGTGTTCGGTGACTGCAGGCCAATTAGCAGCCAGGTGGGAGTGTTCAGGTGTGATCATAGTACAATTAGCAGCCAAGTGAGTGTTCAGGGGTGATCACAGTACAATTAGGCAGCCAGGTGAGTGTTCAGGTGTGATCACAGTACAATTAGCAGCCAAGTGAGTGTTCAGGGGTGATCACAGTACAATTAGCAGCCAAGTGAGTGTTCAGGGGTGATCACAGTACAATTAGCAGCCAAGTGAGTGTTCAGGGGTGATCACAGTACAATTAGCAGCCAGGTGAGTGTTCAGGGGTGATCACAGTACAATTAGCAGCCAAGTGAGTGTTCAGGGGTGATCACAGTACAATTAGCAGCCAAGTGAGTGTTCAGGGGTGATCACAGTACAATTAGCAGCCAAGTGAGTGTTCAGGGGTGATCACACAGCACAATTAGCAGCCAGGTGAGTGTCTAGGGATCACAGGCCACCAGGTTACAGGTGAGTGTTCAGCATCAGCAATTAGCAGCCAGGTGAGTGTTCAAAGAGACTACAGTGCCACTGAGCAGCCAAGTGGGAGTGTTCAGGGATCAGCAGTACAATTAGCAGCTGCAAGTGAGTGTTCAGGGTGATCAGGCACAATTAGCAGCCAAGGAGTGCCTAGGGTGATCACAGTACAATTAGTAGCCAGGTAGAGGCGTTCCCAGGTGATCACAGTACACTAGTGTTAAGCAGTGTTCAGGGGAGATCACAGTACAATTAGAGCTGGGTGAGTGTTCAGGTGTGATCACAGCACAATTAGCAGTCAGGTGAGTGTTTAGGTGTAGATCACAGACAATTAGAAGTGTTAAGTGAGTGTTCAGGGTGTGATCATAGCACAATTAGCAGCCAAGTGGCGTTCAGGTGACTGCAGTGCACCAGCAGCCAAGTGAGTGTTCAGGGGTATTCACAGTACAATTAGCAGCCAAGGAGTGTTCAGGGTGATCACAGCATGAAACAAACAAGAGTGCTCAAAAGACCAGCACAATTAGAAGCAGTCAAGTGAGTGTTCAGGTGTGATCACAGTACAATTAGCAGCCAAGTGAGTGTCTGTGATCATGTACACTCACAGCCAAGTGAGTAAGTTCAGGGGTGATCACAGTACACCATAAGCCGCGAGTGTTCAGGGTGATCACAGCACAATTAGCAGCCAAGAGTGTTCAGGTGTGATCACAGGCACACTAGCAGCCAAGTGAGTGTTCAGGGGTGATCACAGTACAATTAGCAGCCAGGTGAGTGTTCAGGTGTGATCACAGTACAATTAGCAGCCAGGTGAGTGTTCAGGTGTGATCACAGTACAATTAGCAGCCAAGTGAGTGTTCAGGTGTGATCACAGTACAATTAGCAGCCAAGTGAGTGTTCAGGGGTGATCACAGTACAATTAGCAGCCAGGTGAGTGTTCAGGTGTGATCATTGTACAATTCACTCAATCTTGTCAACGATCAATTTATGTTAGTGAGGATGTACAGCCTACGGGGGGGGATGATAGTGAGAGATTATGGTGGCGGCTTTCAGGACAAATCTGATCTTATCTTGGTGAAAACTTATGGTGATTATTATTATACATGTAGTGTATAACTTAAGACTGGCAGTGTTTACACATCTTTGTTTAACTAACCTAACCTAACCCAGCCTTACTTTACACAACCTAACCTAACACAGCCCAGCCTAACACAACCTAGCCTAACCTAGCCTAACCTAACACAGCCTTACTTAACACAACCTAACCTAACACAGCCTAGCCTAACCTAACCTAACCTAACCTAACCTAACACAGCTTCAGCTTCAATCCCAACATTGGGTCCCAACCTAACACAGCCCAGCCTAACCTAGCCTAACCTAACACAGCCTCAACCTAACACAGCCTAACCTAACACAACCCAACCTAACACAACCCAACACAGCCTAGCCTAATTCCAACAGTCCCAACACAGCCCAGGAAGCCTGAACTAGCCTAACCTAACACAACCTAACTCGAACCCAGCCAAACCTAATTGACAACCAACAGCCTAGTTTAATCCCAACATTAACCTAATCCCACAGCCACTAACCTAACATGGGCCCCAATCCCTAACACAGCCTAGCCCAATCCCCACAACCAACACAGCCCAGCCACCCAGCCCAACCTAACACAACCCAACCCAACCCAGCCCAACCTAACACAACCCAACACAGCCCAGCCTAACCTAGCCTAACCTAACACAACCCAATCCCACCCAGCCCAATCCCACAACCCAACACAGCCTAGCCCCCAATCCCAACACAACCCAACTCCAACACAGCCCAGCCCAACCCAACATAACTAATCCAACACAGCCTAGCCATCCCACCAGCCAACGGCACACAGCCTGTAGCCTAACCTAGCCTAACCTAACACAGCCCAGCCTAACACAACCTAGCCTAACCTAGCCTAACCTAACACAGCCTTACTTAACACAACCTAACCTAACACAGCCTAGCCTAACCTAACCTAACCTAACCTAGCCTAACACAACCTAACGATAGGATAATACTGTCGACTTTTTCATATTCTGGTTGAGTGTGTCAGTGTTCCCATGGTAGACGACCCCCCATGTTGACGTCACAATGGTAGATGATCCCATGGGTAGATCAGGTCATCAGCCTCACAATCAGCGAGACAGAAGACAGATGGGGTATGACAGTGGATGCTGGGGAGGCGCACACAAGGTTGGAGACGCCATGGGACACCCAGCAACTTTTGAGCCGTATAGACACTCAGTGCAACACTGTCTAGCCACCCATACTCCATTACAGGGACGACCCAAGATGTCCGGACACGCGCGATGGATGGTTGGTCTGTGTGTGTGTGTGTGTGTGTGTGTGTGTGTGTGTGTGTGTGTGTGTGTTTACGGGGATTAGCCCACCCGGGCACAGGTCACTGACCCACATCGAGGCCCGGGGGGCGAAAATGATGTAATAATAATAATAATAATAATAATAATAATAATAATAATAATAATAATAATAATAATAATAATAATAATAATAATAATAACAACAATAATAATAATAATAATAATAATAATAATAATAATAATAATTCATAGTAAATAAAATTTATAATAAAAAGTAAAATAAAATATTAATGGTAATAATAACACTGTGATAATAATAATAAGAAATACACGAATAAAAAAAATCACTAGTGAGAAACGCTATATGTATGTTGTGTTGTCAGGTAAGAGAAACAATTGAGACCCTGCAATTGTGTGTAAATGAGGCAGAAAGTCAGATCATCAACCTGGGACTTGGTCACATATGGCAGCAGGGTCTACCATTAGACAACACATTATGCTTCCAATATCTTTCCGGGCGGTAGTACCTCCCTGTGTGTGTGCGTGTGTGTTCGTGTGCGTGTGTGTTCGTGTGTGTGATAGTCAACAGCAGTTTACTGAGCATGGTTAAGTCTGACGGAGAAGCTCATTGCTGACAGAGAGGTCGTAAAATTTTGGAAGGTGAAGCTTGTGGCGGTGGCTCATAGCGGCCGTGAGAGTCTGAGCGAGAGGCCTGGCAGCAGGCAAGTGGCGGTCAGCCCTCCTGGAAACTGGTGTGTCAGGTCGAAGATAACAAACGAATATAAATCATATACGGTTTATTGAGAATGAATTATTTTGCTGTATAAGACCACCAAACCTAACCTAACCTAACCACCAGGGGTCAGAGGCAGTTAGATAATAAGTCAAACGCAGGAACAGCCATTTAGACAACTTTAATACTTAATTTATAACTGAGGGTGACCTTCGTGGGTGGGGTCGCTCCCCTCTTAACCACACAGTTATTACAGATATAAATTTCTGAACTTGGCAGTAAAGTAAGGGACGTGGGTAAGAACCTTTATTCCCGCATAACATTACCAAGACCTCACACACCCTACAGCAGGAGATAAAGTGCACCATCACTACTACCTACAGCGGCGAGAGAGAGACGGGCAGACGTCACAGTAATATAACATTTCACAGTATAACTTTAGTTTGTTGCTCTTTTAGGAGATGAATTTCATCCTAATTTATTGGACTCGCCCACGTACTCACGTGTGTGTGTGTGTGTGTGTGTGTGTGTGTGTGTGTGTGTGTGTGTGTGTGTGTGTGTGTGTGGTGTGTGTGTGTGTGTGTGTTTTGTGTGTGTGTGTGTGTGTGTACCCAGGAGCCTTCAACAACAGGGTTCTTCTCTCATTAATACCTTTCACACACACGTGAGGTAACACAGTGTGGCCCAGTGAAGATGTGGCAGGAAAGGTGTGGCCTAGCATTGTGTGGCCCCAGTGAAGGTGGGGAAGGTATGGCGCAGCACGTGTGGCCCCGTGAAGGTGGTGTGGCATAGTGGCATAGCACTGTGTGTGAAGGTATGGCGTAGTGGCATAGCACTGTGGCCCCGTAGAAGGAGGTGTGGCATAGCACTGTGTGGGCCCCGTGAAGGAGGTGTGGCATAGCACTGTGTGGCCCCGTGAAGGAGGTGTGGCATAGCACTGTGTGGCCCCGTGAAGGAGGTGTGGCATAGCTCTGGTGGCCCCGTGAAGGAGGTGTGTGGCATAGCTCTGTGGCCCCCGTGAAGGAGGTGTGGCATAGCACTGTGTGCCCCCGTGAAGGAGGTATGGCATAGCACTGTGTGGCCCGTGAAGGAGGTGTGTGGCATAGCTCTGTGTGGCCCCGTGAAGGTGTGGCATAGCACTGGCCCCGTGAAGGAGGTGTGGTATACACTGTGGTGGCCCCGTGAAGGAGGTGTGGCATAGCACTGTGTGCCCCCGTGAAGGAGGTGTGGCATAGCACTGTGTGCCCCGTGAAGGAGGTGGCATAGCTCTGTGGCCCCGTGAAGGAGGTATGGTATAGCACTGTGTGGCCCCGTGAAGGAGGTGTGGCATAGCACTGTGTGCCCCGTGAAGGAGGTATGGTAGCACTGTGTGGCCCCGTGAAGGAGGTGTGGCATAGCACTGTGTGGGGCCCCGTGAAGGAGGTGGCATAGCACTGTGTGCCCCCGTGAAGGAGGTGTGGCATAGCACTGTGTGCCCCCAGAAGGAGGTATGGCATAGACTGTGTGGCCCCGTGGCGGTGGCATAGCCTGTGTGGCCCCGTGAAGGGAGCAGAAGGATGGTGAAGAGCACGTGTCCGTGAAGGAGGTATGGTATAGCACTGTGTGGCCCTGTGAAGGAGGTGTGGGCATAGCAGTGTGTAGCCCCGTGAAGGAGGTGTGGCATAGCACTGTGTGGGCCCTGTGAAGGTGTGGCATAGCACTGTGTGGCCCCCGTGAAGGAGGTGTGACATAGCACTGTGTGGGCCCGTGAAGGAGGTGTGGCATAGCACTGTGTGCCCCCGTGAAGGAGGTGTGGCATAGCACTGTGTGCCCCGTGAAGGAGGTATGGCATAGCACTGTGTGGCCCCGTGAAGGCGGTGTGGCATAGCTCTGTGTGGCCCCGTGAAGGAGGTGTATGGTATAGCACTGTGTGGCCCCGTGAAGGAGGTGTGGGCATAGCACTGTGTGCCCCCCGTAAGGAGGTATGGTATAGCACTGTGTGGCCCCGTGAAGGAGGTGTGTGGCATAGCAGTGTGTAGCCCCGTGAAGGAGGTGTGGCATAGCACTGTGTGGGCCCGTGAAGGAGGTGTGGCATAGCACTGTGTTGTCCCGTGAAGGAGGTGTGACATAGCACTGTGTGGGCCCGTGAAGGTGGTGTGGCATAGCACTTTGGCCCCAGGATCAATGAAGGGAGGGAGGCAGCACCGAGTTTGTGTGTGTTCCCGATGACTGCACACACACACACACACACACACACACACACACACTTGCAGCTAGACCACTAGTTATCCTTCATCCATGTACAGCTAGAATTGGAAGACATCAATAGTCAAATGATGAGGTTAGGTTAGGTTAGGTTAGCTTAGGTTAGGTTACGTTAGGTTAGGAGGTCAGTCGTAAATTCCAAGCCTGAAAATGTACTATTAATTAGTAATCCTGAGTCTCTACTGGAAACTTTTCACTAAACTTAACGAAATATTGTTACGTTATATTAAACATAAGGGAATACTTTATCGCACTCAGCAGTTACCTCAAAGATCCACGATGTTTCTGTGATACGTACACCTTTCACACCCAGCGTTGTATTGTCTACCTCATGGGAGATTCAGTGTGTCTCTATAAACACTACAGCGTGAAGACATTCTCAACTATACCGTACGGAAAACACTATTACCTTACAATACTAGCAACGGGAGGCAGAGGAACACACGTGACCAGCCTATCTTCCACCCACAACACCACCCTTACCACCCACACACACTAACCTTCACACCCCACAACACCACACCTACACCTTACTGCCACCCACAACACCACACCACCCTACCACCCACAACACCACACCCACAACCTTACTGCCACCCACAACACCACATCTACACCTACTGCCACCCACAACACCACACCTACACCATACTGCCACCCACAACACCACATCTCACACCTTACTGCCACCCACAACACCACATCTACACCATACTGCCACCCACAACACCACATCTACACCTTACCCACCCACAACACACATCTACACACCATACTGCCACCCACAACACCACATCTACACCTTACTGCCACCCACAACACCACACCTACACCATACTGCCACCCACAACACCACACCTAGACCTAGTGTGTTAGTGGAACGGTCATGCAGCTGGGACTAACACCTTATCTTATTTTGTGTTTAGTTCAGATTAATATAAGAAACTATGGGTCAGGTGTGCAGATACCAGTAAAGGTTTCTAAGTCTACAGATACCGGTAAAGGTTTAGAGGTCTGATACCGGTACAAGGTTTCTAGGGTCTACAGATACCGTACAAGGTTTCTAGAGGTCTACAGATACCGGTACAAGGTTCTAGAGGTCTACAGATACCGTACAAGGTTTCTGAGGTCTACAGATACCGGTACAAGGTTTCTAGGTCCAGATACCGGTACAAGGTTTCTAGAGGTCTACAGATACCGGTACAAGGTTTCTGGGGTCTACAGATACCGGTACAAGGTTTCTAGAGGTCTACAGATACCGGTACAAGGTTTCTGGGTTCGATTCAAGGTTTCTAGGGTCTACAGATACCGGTACAAGGTTTCTAGAGGTCTACAGATACCGGTACAAGGTTTCTAGAGGGATACATGGAACATCCTTGCCCTTGGGATATTAGTAATGAACAACAAGCGAGATGCAAGCGTAAAGATGTTTTAGAGGTGCAAGAAATCACCACAGGCAATAATAATGGAAGTGATTTCTCATGTCCATTCTGGTGTAGTTTCTGAACAGAGTTAAATAGAATGGTTAGAAGGTTGAAAATTTGCATTTGACTCAGTTATTGGGAGGAAAAGATAAAATTTTTAGTCCAAATTGCGGGTACGAGAAGGAGCCCACGTTAATAGCCACTAGTATGCTAGTTTTGGCATGGGAAAGCTCCTCTTATTCGCCTACTGAGATAGAATACTAGTAACAAGCCTGGAGCAAACGAGCCATTAAGGTGTTTAATCAACTTGTTAAATAAGCTGGGGGTTAACCTCCAGGTAATCCGATAAAAAGAAAAGAATATTTTAATCTTGTATTTTAATTTTAATTTTGACATCATGTAAAAAACTCCTGTAAGGTCGCTTTGGCTTTTTATGTCAAGTTTAATAGACTGGAAATGTTAATGACTGGTATATTAGAAGTTTTAAAAGTTGTATATTGTGACTCGGTGGTTCATCTATTAATCATTTATGGGTACTAATTAAGGTCAAAATTAATTATGGGTCATTGGAGTCATAGTTAATTATTGCTAATCATGAAATACAATTATTTATACACGTAGGAACAAATTCGACATTTGGTGATAATTTAGTCATCAGGTTAGATCTACAGTCTATAGGTTTCATCAACCCCAGCGGCTTCTCGTGGCAATTATTATTTCACTGTATCATTATAGAGGTGATTGGTAAATGGTCTACAGTCATGTGGCTTTATATTTCAACAACGTGTTATAGTTTTGTGGGTTTTACCTCATGAAGAAAAGACGTGTCATCATCACACACTAACAATAAACAGTAATAAAATGTAAACTAGGAAAGTATAAACATGTACCTAAAATTAATAAGTTGTTCTGCGAATGTTAACACCTCCTCAGCTCGTACGGGGTAAACAACTATCTGGAATACTTATGTCACCTCCTCGACTCGTACAGGGGTAAACAACTATCTGGGAGTACTTTATTTATCCCTCGGCTCGTACACGGGGGTAAACAACTATCTGGGAGTACTTATGTCAACACCTCCCTCGACTCGTACACGGGGTAAACAACTATCTGGGAATTACTTATGTCACCTCCTCGGATCGTACACGGGGGTAAACAACTATCTGGGGTACTTATGTCAACACCTCCTCAGCTCGTACACGGGGTAAACAACTATCTGGGAGTACTTATGTCAACCTCCCTCGACTCGTACACGGGGTAAACAACTATCTGGAATTACTTATGTCAACCTCCCTCGACTCGTTCACGGGGGTAAACAACTATCTGGGAGTACTTATGTCAACACCTCCTCGAAAGGGGTAAACAACTATCTGGGAATTACTTATGTCAACACCTCCCTCGGCTCGTACACGGTAAACAACTATCTGGGAGTCTTATGTCAACATCCTCACACACGGTAAACAACTATCTGGGAACTTATGTCAACACCTCCCTCGGCTCGTACACGGGGGTAAACAACTATCTGGGAGTACTTATGTCAACACCTCCCTCGGCTCGTACACGGGGGTAAACAACTATCTGGGAGTACTTATGTCAACACCTCCCTCGGCTCGTACACGGGGGTAAACAACTATCTGGGAGTACTTATGCTGAGCAAGATAGGGGTGAAGTGGTTCTATTATTCACAGCTGTAGATGATATGACAATAACACCGCGGCGTGTGGCTCTAAAGATCCTTTGATGAAATATATTAATAAGGTAATATCATATTCATACGACCAATAATATTGTCTCAAAATACTCGTGTCCTTCCCGAACAAATAATAATAATAATAATAATAATAATAATAATAATAATAATAATAATAAAAATATAAAACTATAAAAAATATCAATAGTGAGAAATGATATAAAGTAGTAAGTTTGTTGTGTTGTCAGGTAAGAGAAACAATTGAGACCCTGCAATTGTGTGTAAATGAGGCAGAAAGTCAGATCATCAACCTGGGACTTGGTCACATATGGCAGCAGGGTCTACCATTAGACAATATATTTAATGTTTCCTCAGGCGGTAGTACTCTCCCTGTTTCCCTCTACACCACACTGTATGTTGCTGCCCTCGTCACCGGGTAGATGCTAGTGGTGGATGGTGGTAGGTGATGGTAGTAGTTGATGGTGGTATAGGTGATGGTGGTAGTTAATGGTGGTGTTGATGGTGGTAGGTGATGGTGGTAGGTAGGTGATGGTGGTAGGTAATGGTGGTAATTGATGGTGGTAGGTGATAGTGGTAGGTGATGGTGGTAGGTGATGGTGATTAATGGTGGTAGGAATGGATTGAGTAATTAGTGGTGGTAGGTGATGGTGGATAGTATGTTGATGGTGGTAGGTAATGGTGATTGATGGTGGTAGGTAATGGTGGTAGGTGATGGTGGTAGGTAATGGTGGTAATTGATGGTGGTAGGCATAAGAACACAACGCTGTCTAATCATATATGCATGGAGAGAAAATTTATCTTTGCATAGTAATCATTGGTAGTTCTCCCTCTGTCTCGTTTACGTCACAATTCCAACTCGTCTGTCTGTCTTTCTGTCTTGTTTTTGTTTCTGTATTTCACTTTGTTTTCATCTTTCATTCGCATTCTTTGGTTCTCTTTTTTTTATCTTTCTCACTTTTTTCATCATTATCGTTTCTTATCTAATTCTTCCTCTTGTTTTGTGTTATTTGTAATGTGTTCCGTGACAATCTCTCTCTCTCTCTCTCTCTCTCTCTCTCTCTCTCTCTGTTCTGTTGTGTGTGATGTCAGCAGGCAGCCACCATCACCGTGTGTTAGGTAGCACCAGGCAGCCACCATCACCGTGTGTTAGTGTCAGCACCAGGCGGCCACCATCACGTGTTAGTGTCAGCACCAGGCGGCCACCATCACCGTGTGTTAGTGTCAGCACCAGGCGGCCACCATCACCGTGTGTTAGTGTCAGCACCAGGCGGACCATCACCGTGTGTTAGTGTCAGCACCAGGCGGCCACCATCACCGTGTGTGTAGTGCAGCACCAGGCGGCCACCATCACCGTGTGTTAGTGTCAGCACCGGGCCACCATCACCGTGTGTTAGTGTGTCAGCACCGGCGGCCACCATCACCGTGTGGAGTGTCAGCACCAGGCGGACCATCACCGTGTGTTAAGTGTGTCAGCACCAGGCGGCCACCATCACCGTGTGTTAGTGTCAGCACCAGGCGGACCATCCCGTGTGTTAGTGTCAGCACAGGCGGCCACCATCACCGTGTGTGTTGAGTGTCAGCACCAGGCGGCCACCATCACCGTGTGTTAGTGTCAGCACCAGGCGGCCACCATCACGTGTGTTAGTGTCAGCACAGGCGGCCACCATCACCGTGTGTTGAGTGTCAGCAGGCGGCACCATCACCGTGTGTTGATGTCAGCACCAGGCGCCACCATCACCGTGTGTTTAGTGTCAGCACCAGGCGGCCACCATCACCGTGTGTTGGTGTCAGCACCAGGCGGCCATCACCGTGTGTTAGTGTCAGCACCAGGCGGCCACCATCACCGTGTGTTAGTGTCAGCACCAGGCGGCCACCATCACCGTGTTAGTGTCAGCACCAGGCGGCCACCATCACCGTGTGTTAGTGTCAGCACCAGGCGGCCACCATCACCGTGTGATGTCAGCACCAGGCGGCCACCATCACCGTGTGTTAGTGTCAGCACCAGGCGGCCACCATCACCGTGTGTTAGTGTCAGCACCAGGCGGCCACCATCACCGGTGTTAGTGTCAGCACCAGGCGGCCACCATCACCGTGTGTTAGTGTCAGCACAGGCGGCCACCATCACCGTGTGTTAGTGTCAGCACCAGGCGGCCACCATCACCGTGTGTTAGTGTCAGCACCAGGCGGCCACCATCACCGTGTGTTAGTGTCAGCACCAGGCGGCCACCATCACCGTGTGTTAGTGTCGCACCAGGCGGCCACCATCACCGTGTGTTAGTGTCAGCACCAGGGGCCACCATCACCGGTTGGTGTTGGCACCAGGCGGCCACCATCACCGTGTGTTAGTGTCAGCACCAGGCGGCCATCACCGTGTGTTAGTGTCAGCACCAGGCGGCCACCATCACCGTGTGTTAGTGTCAGCACCAGGCGGCCACCATCACCGTGTGTTGAGTGTCAGCACCAGGCACCTCATCGTGTGTTGGTCAGCACCAGGCGGCACCATCACCGTGTGTTAGTGTCAGCACCAGGCGGCCACCATCACCGTGTTTAGTGTCAGCACAGGCGGCCACCATCACCGTGTGTTGAGTGTCAGCACCAGGCGGCCACCATCACCGTGTTGAGTGTCAGCACCAGGCGGCCACCATCACCGTGTGTTGAGTGTCAGCACCAGGCGGCCACCATCACCGTGTGTTGGTGTCAGCACCAGGCGGCCACCATCACCGTGTGTTGGTGTCAGCACCAGGCGGCCACCATCACCGTGTGTTGAGTGTCAGCACCAGGCGGCCACCATCACCGTGTGTTGGTGTCAGCACCAGGCGTACCATCACCGTGTGTTAGTGTCAGCACCAGGCGGCCATCACCGTGTGTTAGTGTCAGCACCAGGCGGCCACCATCACCGTGTGTTAGTGTCAGCACCAGGCGGCCACCATCACCGTGTGTGTAGTGTCAGCACCAGGCGGCCACCATCACCGTGTGTTAGTGTCAGCACAGGCGGCCACCATCACCGTGTGTTGGTGTCAGCACAGGCGGCCACCATCACCGTGTGTTAGTGTCAGCACCAGGCGGCCACCGTCACCGTGTTGAGTGTCAGCACCAGGCGGCCACCATCACCGTGTGTTAGTGTCAGCACCAGGCGGCCACCATCACCGTGTGTTGAGTGTCAGCACCAGGCGGCCACCATCACCGTGTTAGTGTCGGCACCAGGCGTACCATCACCGTGTGTTAGTGTCAGCACCAGGCGGCCACCATCACCGTGTGTTAGTGTCAGCACCAGGCGGCCACCATCACCGTGTGTTAGTGTCAGCACCAGGCGGCCACCATCACCGTGTGTTAGTGTCAGCACCAGGCGGCCACCATCACCGTGTGTTAGTGTCAGCACCAGGCGGCCACCATCACCGTGTGTTAGTGTCAGCACCAGGCGGCCACCATCACCGGTGTGTAGTGTCAGCACCAGGCGACCATCACCGTGTGTTAGTGTCAGCACCAGGGCCACCATCACCGTGTGTTAGTGTCAGCACCAGGCGGCCACCATCACCGTGTGTTAGTGTCAGCACCAGGCGGCCACCATCACCGTGTGTTAGTGTCAGCACCAGGCGGCCACCATCACCGTGTGTTAGTGTCAGCACCAGGCGGCCACCATCACCGTGTGTTGGGTGTCAGCACAGGCGGCCACTCACCGTGTGTTAGTGTCAGCACCAGGCGTACCGTCACCGTGTGTTAGTGTCAGCACCAGGCGGCCACCATCACCGTGTGTTAGTGTCAGCAGCGGCCACCATCACCGTGTGTTGGTGTCAGCACCAGGCGGCCACCATCACCGTGTGTTGATGTCAGCACCAGGCGGCCACCATCACCGTGTGTTAGTGTCAGCACCGCGGCCACCATCACCGTGTGTTAGTGTCAGCACCAGGCGGCCACCATCACCGTGTGTTGGTGTCAGCACCAGGCGGCCACCATCACCGTGTTAGTGTCAGCACCAGGCGGCCACCATCACCGTGTGTTAGTGTCAGCACCAGGCGGCCACCATCACCGTGTGTGATGTCAGCACCAGGCGGCCACCATCACCGTGTGTTGAGTGTCAGCACCAGGCGGCCACCATCACCGTGTGTTGATGTCAGCACCAGGCGGCCACCATCACCGTGTGTTAGTGTCAGCACCAGGCGGCCACCATCACCGTGTGTTAGTGTCAGCACCAGGCGGCCACCATCACCGTGTGTGTTAGTGTCAGCACCAGGCGGCCACCATCACCGTGTGTTAGTGTCAGCACCAGGCGGCCACCATCACCGTGTGTTGAGTGTCAGCACCAGGCGGCCACCATCACCGTGTGTTAGTGTCAGCACCAGGCGGCCACCATCACCGTGTTAGTGTCAGCACCAGGCGGCCACTCACCGTGTTAGTGTCGCACCAGGCGGCCACCATCACCGTGTGTTAGTGTCCAGCACCAGGCGGCCACCATCACCGGTGTTGAGTGTCAGCACCAGGCGGCCACCATCACCGTGTGTTGGTGTCAGCACCAGGCGGCCACCATCACCGTGTGTTGGTGTCAGCACCAGGCGTCCGTCACCGTGTGTTAGTGTCAGCAGGCGGCCACCATCACCGTGTTAGTGTCAGCACCAGGCGGCCACCATCACCGTGTGTTAGTGTCAGCACCAGGCGGCCACCATCACCGTGTGTCAGTGTCAGCACCAGGCGTCCACCGTCAGCCCTTTGTTTTCACCGGGAAGAAGAAACACAACGATTAAAATAGCTGTTCATGGCGACCTGCACCTCACCCAGTGTGTGTCGGCAACAGCTGCTACCGCTGTCCTATACCTCCCATCTGGTGACGTCATAAGCGTGGTGAGTCCTAATTCGCAGTAATAATCCCCTCTGGTGACGTCATAAGCGTGGCGAGTCCTAATTCGCAGTAATAATCCCCTCTGGTGACGTCATAAACGTGGCGAATCCTAATTCGAAGTAATAATCCCCTCTGGTGACGTCATAAGCGTGGCGAGTCCTAATTCGCAGTAATAATCCCCTCTGGTGACGTCATAAGCGTGGCGAGTCTAATTCGAAGTAATAATCCCTCCTGGTGACGTTATAAGCGTGGCGAGTCTAATTCGCAGTAATAATCCTCTGGGTGACGTCATAAGCGTGGCGAGTCCTAATTCGATAATAATCCCCTCTGGTGACGTCATAAGCGTGGCAGGTCTAATTCGCAGTAATGACCCCTCTGGTGACGTCATAAGCGTGGCGAGGTCTAATTCGCAGTAATAATCCCCTCTGGTGACGTCGCAAGCGTGGCGAGTCCTAATTCTGCAGTAATAATCCTCTGGTGACGTCATAGCGTAGCGAGTCTAATTCGAAGTAATAATCCCCTCTGGTGACGTTATAAGCGTGGCGGTCTAATTTCACCAGTAATAATCCTCTGGTGATGACGTCATAAGCGTGGCGAGTCCTAATTCAGTAATAATCCTCTGGTGACGTCCATAAGCGTAACGAGTCTGAATTCGCATTAATAATCCCCCTCTGGTGACGTCATAAGCGTGGCGAGTCCTAATTGCCGTAATAATCCCCTCTGGTGACGTCATAAGCGTGGTGAGTCCTAATTCGCAGTAATAATCCCCTCTGGTGACGTCATAAGCGTGGTGAGTCCTAATTCGCAGTAATAATCCCCTCTGGTGACGTCATAAGCGTGGCGAGTCCTAATTCGCAGTAATAATCCCCTCTGGTGACGTCATAAGCGTGGCGAGTCCTAATTCGAAGTAATAATCCCCTTTGGTGACGTCATAAGCGTGGCGAGTCCTAATTCGCAGTAATAATCCCCTCTGGTGACGCCATAAGCGTGGCGAGTCCTAATTCGAAGTAATAATCCCCTCTGGTGACGTCATAAGCGTGGCGAGTCCTAATTCGAAGTAATAATCCCCTCTGGTGACGTCATAAGCGTGGTAGGCTGTGATTGGTGTACGCTAGTAATATAAATATGACATTTTATTTACACCCATGCTCCTTACATTAATGGCTGTGGTGAAAAGCAATTTGGTGATGAAGTTCCTAGTGAGTTTTTATTATAACGACCATAACATTGACTCAGGCGAAACCAAATGAAAATATAGTTCATTTTGTCCTCTAAAATAATATAACTGTCTCTATTGACGTCACATCCACTCCAGCCGTAATCTTTGTAACAATACACAGCCTATATAAGAACATAAGAAATATGCCACATAAAAATTAATTAACTCCTGATCTGGTATATTCAGGACTGGTTGCTGGATCCTGGAAGCAACATTAACAGCCAGTAAGCCCCCTACCACTACTACTACCACCATCACCACTACTACCACCACCACTACCACTAGTACCAGAGCAACCACTACTACTACCACCATCACCACTACTACCACCACTATCAGAGCAACCACTACTACTACCACCATCACCACTGTTACCATCATCACCACTACTACCGCCACCACCACTACTACCACCACTACCAGAGCAACCACTACTACCACCATCACCACTACTACCGCCACCACCGTAAACACCGTAATTCCACATAAGGCTTTAATGTAGTATTAGTAAATGATGATGGTAGTGTTACAGTGGCAGGCATTATAGTGAACAGTGGCAGGCATTATAGTGTTACAGTGGCAGGAATTATAGTGTTACAGTGGCAGGCATTATAGTGTTACAGTGGCAGGCATTATAGTGTTACAGTGGCAGGCATTATAGTGTTACAGTGGCGGGCATTATAGTGTTACAGTGGCAGGCATTATAGTGTTACAGTGGCAGTCATTGTAGTGTTACAGTGGCAGTTATTATAGTGTTAGTGGCAGTCATTATAGTGTTAGTGGCAGGCATTATAGTGTTAGTGTGATCATTATAGTGTTACAGTGGCAGTCATTATAGTGTTAGTAGCAGTCATTATAGTGTTAGTGGCAGTCATTATAGTGTTAGTGGCAGTCATTATAGTATATTAAGTATTATTGGTTCAAGTTACAGTTTGTTTTATAAGTTATATAAAACGGAAAGTCATCAAAATTCTTCGGTTATATTCCACCAATCCTTTTAAGCTTTGTGATGCAAGAGTCCATTTAGCTTTGTGGTGCTCTAGTCTCTGAGTCATTTATATATATTCCTTTGTGTGTGTGTTCCTCTCTCTACGGTATAATATGATGATGATGATGATAAGGTGTTAATACAATGTCTTCATACCTGTATATAATGCATTTCTTTTCTTTCTCGTCGTTTAATTAATGTAGTATAATTCCTACCTCGTGAATTTATTTTTTCTTTAATGTGTAAATATATTTTGAAGTCGGCAATTAACTGTATATAAATACATACGAATAAAATAATTATACGGGTTATGTTATCGTAGAATCACTGTAAGAAATTAATACGTATTTACTCTTACACAATGTTCTTTAAAAGTCGCCAAGAGAAGTATTGTTTCATCTCAACGAAGGAGATTATAGAGAGCGAGTCAGGTCAAACTGGTCTCTGATGTCAAGTTATAATGAGGTAAAGAAGCAAAAGTCACAACCACAGGAGCATCAATTATCAACATGTTCCTACAGTGAGTGTCGTGTTTACAATGTGAAACCTGATGTGTGGTAAATGTGTGTTGATAATGAGTACAGTAAGGTAAGAGTGTGTTGATAATGAGTACAGTAAGGAGCGAAGTGTGTTGATAATGAGTACAGTAAGTAGTAACAATTGTATACATAGTGTGTGCAGTAAGCAGAACTCCTGAACCAGCCATCGTGTTAGATAGATCGTCTTTGAATTATTTTTTTTTCCAGCTGAGTTTCATCTTCGGGTCAGTTATAGGAACACAAACATTACTAACAGGAAAACAATTAAAGAAGTATTGAGGTTGGCTGACACATCAATGAGACACACTTGAAATGTACAGAAAAACGAAAATGGGAAACACCACATAATGCCCTGCAGCACCACATAATACCGCAGCACCACATAATACCCTGCAACACCACATAATAACCTGCAACACCACATAATACCCTGCAACACCACATAATACCCTGCAACACCACATAATACCCTGCAACACACCATACCCTGCAGCACCACATAATACCCTGCAACACCACATAATGCCCTGCAGCACCACATAATACCCTGCAACACCACATAATGCCCTGCAGCACCACATAATACCCTGCAACACCACATAATGCCCTGCAGCACCACATAATGCCCTGCAGCACTACACGTAATATAAGAAAAAAGTTTCATAATACTGGTTTATAAAACTTATGATTCATCACCATTTTAATTACAAGAGAGAAAGTTTACACAAGACGATAGGGATAAATTAATATTTACTATTCAACTTAATAGATATTTTCCCGCTAAAACAAAATCTATGTTGAGTATCTTGTTAGGCGTTCCTTATCAACTGTTCAACACTATAAGACGCCGTTGTGGATGTCGTGAAATAAATGCATATGAAGGGGAAAATGTAATTAATTCTACGTATGGTGAATATTTACATAGAGAAAAGTTGTCTCCCAGATGAAAACTAAACGGAAGTAAAAATGGCGCCCCTTCTGCCGCGCATACTGTACCATATTGAAGATCTCTTTTGAGTTGGGTCTCGTTTGAGGGCGAGAATGTTATTGGTTTAGCTTCATACGTTTGTTTGTCTCGTGTGAGGGAAAAAAATGAGATGCGGGGGTGGTATAGTAAACATGCCTCTACTGTTTATATATACACAGTGCAAAGCCTGGTCTTGACTTGTAAGCTCCACCCACTCTTTGTTGGCACGAGAGAGTTACTATTTTTTCATTGGTCAACTTCCAGCCTCTATCAAGTTTCCTAAAAATATTCAACACTCTTTTGTATTCGTATATGTCATAATGTGTGTGTGTGTGTGTGTCGTATCTCAAGAGTGTCAACATTTAAACTCTCGACACTTACCGCCAAATATCTCCTTCCAGCTTCAGGGTTCACGCCATAATTCTCTGGCCAGTTTCATCAAGCCCTCAGAGAAAATACAGGAATTTGCACGTACTTACTGGCTTGGCGTGCTGGACTAAACTGACAAAATAAGCTGCTTGTTAAGGGAGCTCCTAAAATATTCATTAACTTTTCTTACAAGATTGTTATACTTTTGTACTAAGTCCTGTTGACCTTTGAAAATCTTTTGGCTACTTACTGGTTATTGATGAAGATATTAATGATAATTGTGATGATATTACAACTATAACGATGATAATAATGATAATGATAATAATAATAATAATAATAATAATAATAATAATAATAATAATAATAATAATAATAATAATAAAACATCTTAAATCACCCCTACGACATTTAAATTATGAGCATTATCCATTTAAGTCACCCCAGTGTTCCTAAAATTACCAAAACTTTCCTAAAGTTACTCATAGATTTTTATAACTCCTTAAAACCTGCCTAACATATATTCACATGTACTTAATTGTGTTAAAAAAATATCCTAAAAATTACTAAAAAATTTCCACAACACCGACACAACAATGTTACCAGATTCACAAAGGACATACCTTGTTACGATTCGACACTGTTACCAGATCCTAAGGTATTAACTGCTTGATACTCACATCTGAAAGAAAAACAAATATTTGATATGAATTACATAAGCAAATTATATACACATGGATTTATAAAAGAAGGTGTGTGTGTGTGTGTGTGTGTGTGTGTGTGTGTGTGTGTGTGAGTCAGAGCCACAGGTGTTGGACAGGTGTTCTGAACAGGTTAATGAGTGGCTCGCGTTTGTGCACTAATTATCTGATATATTCCTTAGTTCCATCTTCAATGTTTCCCTTTTAAGAACACGTATTGGAGGCAAAGTGGATGAAGAACAGTAGAAATGAGAGAGAGAGAGAGAGAGAGAGAGAGAGAGAGAGAGTCAAAAACACAACACACACATAACAATATCAACACTATCTCATTATCTCTCTCACTCATGACTGTTCAACCTCAGGGTCTCACTTCACTACCTCAGGGTCTCACTTCACTACCTCAGGGGTCTCACTTCACTACCTCAGGGGTCTCCACTTCACTACCTCAGGGTCTCACTTCACTACCTCAGGTCTCACTTCACTACCTCAGGGTCTCACTTCACTACCTCAGGGTCTCACTTCACTACCTCAGGGTCTCACTTCACTACCTCAGGGTCTCACTTCACTACCTCAGGGCCTCACTTCACTACCTCAGGGTCTCACTTCACTCCTCTCGGGAAATTAAAACAATGTTGCCAAAGTTAGTTTGATGTTGAAGCTCCTCACTAAATTTTTACAGGTAGAGTTGTGGAAAAAATGACATCAAAGACTCTTTCCTGGGCTGCCTACCCAGGCCACCTGAGCTACCTGGGCCACTTGTGTTACCTGGGTTACCTGGACCACTTGGGCCACCTGAGCTACCTGGGCCACTTGTGTTACCTGGGTTACCTGGACCAC
Organism: Homarus americanus; assembly: GCF_018991925.1. Lineage (NCBI taxonomy): Eukaryota > Metazoa > Arthropoda > Malacostraca > Decapoda > Nephropidae > Homarus > Homarus americanus. Next base: position 353,445 of record NW_024749921.1, on the reverse strand, counting down.
TTAGGCCACCTGAGCTACCTGGGCCACTTGTGTTACCTGGGCCACTTGTGTTACCTGGGTTACCTGGACCACTGGGCCACCTGAGCTACCTGGGCCACTTGTGTTACCTGGGTTACTGGACCATGGGCCACCTGAGCTACCTGAGCCACTTGTGTTACCCTGGGTTACCTGGACCACTTGGGCCACAGGCTACTTGGGCCTCTTGTGTTACCTGGGTTACCTGGACCACTTAGGCCACCTGAGCTACCTGAGCCACTTGTGTTACCTGGGTTACCTGGACCACTTAGGCCACCTGAGCTACCTGAGCCACTTGTGTTACCTGGGTTACCTGGACCACTTAGGCCACCTGAGCTACCTGAGCCACTTGTGTTACCTGGGTTACCTGGACCACCTAAGCCACCTGGGGCATCTTGGTTACTAACTATACCGTAGGCCTTCCTCTCCTAGCAGATCCTTGCAGCTCATCGGCTCTTACATAATGTTCGATTAATGTTGATATATCACAGTTAAATCCACATACAACCGTTAAGAATACCCAGTTACGCCTCACTCTAGCGCTGAAAGTAATGTATGTTAAGATATAATTGGTTTAAAACATTAACTCTCCAGCCATGGGTGTAAAAGAGTTTGAAATTAAGAATATTTACCGTCCAAGTCGCAAACAAATTCACGCTTTCTGAGAACACATTCACTGATACTTCTTCTCTTTTCATTAATTATTATGTATATCAAGACAAGTAACACGAAACATATAAAGCAACGGATAATAAGGAACATTTTATGAAGAGTAGCATCAAGTGTAAACACCACATATTGACGTAAGGTGTTGAGATGAGATGATGAGTTAACAATGGAAGGATAGCTGTGTGTGTGTGTGTGTGTGTGTGTGTGTGTGTGTGTGTGTGTGTGATGATTGACATGAAGTACAAATTATATTTTTCAGGTCCAATAAAAATAATGTCAAATATTCCTCTCACAAGAATATTTTGTTTCACATTTTCCCATCTTAATGAGAGAGCCGGCGCGCAGTACAATAACTCTACGGAGCTATCCTGCCATATTTAACTTACTGGCTCTATAACCAACTATCATGAAAACAATGTAAACAGAGAGGCAGTGGTAAACAGAACCAAATGCAAACATAGGCTGGGGTAAAAAACAATATGTAAACATGTTGAGGTAAAGAATGTCCGGTATAATTAGACGCTGAGGTGGACAGGTGAGCCAAAGCACAGGTGAAGGTGATGTTAGTGAGGCCACATTAATTATTCTCTCGTACAAATACAACTCACTCAGATGGTCACAGGTCAGGGGGTGTCAGGGTGGTGGAGTGGTCAGGGTGGTGGAGAGGTCAGGGGTGGTGGAGGTCAGGGTGGTGGAGAGGTCAGAATTGGTGGAGGGGTCAGGTGAGTGGAGAGGTCGGGGTGGTGGAGAGGTCAGGGTGGTGGAGAGGTCAAGAGTTGGGAGGTCAGGTGGTGGAGGTCAGAATTGGTGGTGAGGTCAGGGTGGTGGAGGTCAGGGTGGTGGAGGTCAGGTGGTGGAGTGGTCAGGTGGTGGAGAGGTCAGAATTGGTGGAGAGGTCAGGGTGGTGGAGAGGTCAGAATTGGTAGAGGTCAGAATTGGTGGAGAGATCAGGGTGGTGGAGAGGTCAGGGTGGTGGAGTGTGGGGTGGTGGAGTGGTCCAGGGTGGTGGAGTGGTCCAGGGTGGTGGAGTGGTCAGGGTGGTGGAGTGGTCAGGGTGGTGGAGAGGTCAGGGTGGTGGAGTGGTCAGGGTGGTGGAGAGGTCAGGGTGGTGGGGTGGTCAGGGTGGTGCAGGGGTCAGTCAGGGTGGTGGGTGGTCAGGGTGGTGGAGGAGTTCAGGGTGGGTGGAGGTCAGGGTGGTGGAGGTCAGGGTGGTGTAGTGATCAAGAATTGGTGGAGAGGTCAGGAGTGGTGGAGAGGTCAGAATTGGTGGAGAGGTCAGAATTGGTGGAGGTCAGGGTGGTGGAGAGGTCAGGGGTGGTGGAGAGGTCAGGGTGGTGGAAGGAGTCAGGGTGGTGGAGAGAGGTCAGGTGGTGATTAGGGGTGGTGGAGAGGTCAGAATTGATGGAGAGGTCAGGGTGGGTGTAGAGGTCAGGGTGGTGGAGAGGTCAGAATTGGTGGAGAGGTCAGAATTGGTGGAGAGGTCAGGGTGGGTGGAGATCAGGGGTGGTGGAGAGATCCAAGTAGTGGAGAGGTCAGGGTGGTGGAGAGGTCAGGGTGGTGGAGAGGTCAGGGTGGTGGAGTGGTCAGGGTGGTGGAGAGGTCAGGGTGGTGGAGAGGTCAGGGTGGTGGAGAGGTCAGGGGCTGACTCTCGTTAATTTGTTAATATAAGTGACAATAGAGGTCAGTTTTGATTACTCTCTCTCTCTCTCTCTCTCTCTCTCTCCCACATAAGTTCAAAAGTCTAAACATTATGAGTAAGAGATTGCCATTATTATTACCACAAAAAATTCTGGCCGTATGTAAATGTTGGCTGACCTTTAACCACTGACAGACAGGTTGCTGTTAAAAACCAAACGGATAAGAGAAAAATAAAAATTGTTACATACTGTTTTTACCACAAATCATTTTTTTTACCTCTCGTGCGCCAATCAGATGCCTCCGTTCCACTACATCATAACTATTGTGTTTAAGAGCCAGTAAGTTAAATATGGCAGGATAGCTCCGTAGAGTTATTGTACTGCGCTCCGGCTCTCTCATTAAGATGGGAAAAGTGAAACAAAATATTCTTGTGGGAGGAATATTTGACATTAAGAGTTTAGATGCTAGATATGATACCGTCGGCAGTGGTGGGCCATGGTCGCCTACCCTCAGTTATAATGATGGCAACAGTATATATTTAGATTTAACTGTCCGAGTATATCAATCAACAGAACGAAAATCATTGATAACTATGTATGAGTAAAGATCATGGCTGAATGTTTTAGTTACAGGGTGTGTGAACGTCGGTGGGTTAGTTTAAGTCAGCTCCCAGTTTAACTCTGTTGGTTTATTAATAGATATTGATCTATGTACTCAAACAAATTCACCTTGTTTATGTTTTAACAAGCTGCTCGACAAGCTTAGCATAATGAGAAACTTGACCTTATTAACAAGAGTTTGTGTTTCAGTGAATAAGTGAAGCTGGATACATACGCCTCGACTGGACTTCACTGATAGAGCCAAGTATAGAGCTGCTGGCACATCTAAAATTTGTTGAATTTAATATAATTTCGTAACAAAAAAACATACAAAATTATGTGGATTTGATACGTTACTGCAGTTACTCATTAGATAGACCTCTCCTTGCTGATCGCTGATTGGCTAAGATCCCTTCATATTGCTTGTTTATAGGCTGAGCTCCATCATGTGCTCACAGAAAGGCTGGAACCTCTTCATGTTGCATGCTGATTGGCTAGGTATCCTCCGTGCTGTTCAGTTATTGGGTTGGATCTCTCATGATGTCTCTTATTGGCCGAACTCCCCTTTGCTCTTCAATGATTGGCTGGGGTCCCTCGTGCTTCTTGTTGATTGGGTGGAGTCCCTCCGTGCTGCTGGCTGATTGGCTGGAGCTTCACAGTGTTACCCCTGCAGCCGTCAACCAGGAAAGACATTATGGAGAATATTACTGATGTTCATCTTGGCAGCTGACCGCCATACTGTTGCACACACACCTTCCTCTTACTTCCGCAGCTGCCTTCGTTCATCACACTTTCCGTTTATCATCTCAACTAACTCACACTTGTCATAATTATGAGTATTTCCTCATTTTCCTTCTGATTTATGTATTTTCTCTCCCGCACACACGGTAATTGTAGACTGGGTCTTTGGTCTGTCCAATGCTGTACTTAAAAACATATAAGTCAAAATCATGAACTCTGATCTAGAAGAACTGAGTAATGCAGAGAGACCTGACAGTTGTAGCATTAGTAAATATGAAAAATTTTGTGACAAGAGGTACCGGTATGGCCAGCATAAGGACAGAACCAGACAATGTGATGTAGTCGTGGCCAGAATTAGGCTAGGATACAGACACATCTGGCAAGTTAGTAACGCTGTACCCATACCGGAACACTCAGCATGTAAACTTTGTGATAAACCTTTAAAGCATACTCTTGAACACTATATTATTGAATGTGACACTGTCAAAGACTTCAGGCCACCTGGCTTACTGTATCCTGAACTATGTAATTACTATATTGAATCAGGAGTGCTTAAGGACATTCTTGCCGTCTATTCAAAATTTGTACCCTAAATTACTAGCCCACACTGATTAGTCCTCAAATAGAATATGAGTTCTACTGTGTATGAACCTCTGTCCTGTGTGGCAGTGAGAAGTGATATAGAACCCTCAGTGTCAAGACCTAACTGAATTACTCAGAATAGGCAAACTGTACTCCAAACTTTGCCAATAAAGTTGTTATGCCTAAAAAAAATCTTCCCCACACCGCACGGTCTCTTTCTCCTCGTTCGTTCCTCTTACTGAAGGCCCCTTTCCCTCCCTCACCACGCAGTACAGATACATGATTCTTTCAAGCAAAATAATATTTTCCCCAGACCCATGCTACTATCCACTGCCCATAGAGACAAGAGCAGGGGTCCGCAGTCCTCATATTTCCAGCTGCATGCGGCCAGAAATTTTATAGTTGCGGCCCGGATGACGGTATCCACAGTATGTGATCAGAGGCCGGCTAAGTTTATAATGTAAACTAAGACTGTTGGAACACATGATGCATCAAACACCTAACCTGGGGAACGGCATACCTGGCCGCTGACTACACACACAACTACATAAAATGCTTGTAACAATTACAGTTGGAATTCACAGATTTTTTTCTTCTGAGATATAGAGTAAGATTTTTTCTAATTTGTTTCTAATTCTTTTGTTTTGAAGCCGAAGAGACCAGTCATTGTGAGCTACCGGTTAATATCCACAAACACACTCATAAAACCGCAGAGAAATTGTTAGACCTTTGAAGAAGAAAAAAAGTGCATCGGGTAACACGAAAACGAGTAGATTTAATCGTATTTTCAATGTTTGACTCAACCAACTGTTGCCAGCAGACTATGGTAAGAACAAGTACTGTGCTGTACCGCTCACAGCTCACTCACTAGAAGGAACTTGTAGAAGCAACCTTTACTCTATATGAACCAGATTGCACAAAAAAATGCAGAGGATATTTAGTCTCGAATTTCATGAATCTTAGTAACAATTTCCTTTGTAAATACGACATAGTTATATAACAAAGCAAACGGCATTAAGTTTTCCCAAATATTTCCGCTGCCATGTTGACCTTCCATTACTCGGATTTACCAGTGAAAAGGGAATATTAATTAACGAAAATCCGTCTTCTCTGTTAACTATGTGGAGTGTGTGTATGTGTGTGTGTATGTGTGTGTGTGTGTGTGTGTGTGTGTGTGTGTGTGTGTGTGTGTGTGTGTGAGGTCATCGAGAACCACTAACTTTCCCTGTTCCATAACTTTACCAGCTAAATATCTTCGCAGGAGACAATGTGTTTCCATTACATATTCTGCCTTCCTCCAACTTAGGCTAACCACACTTATGCAAATTTATCTCTTCCACTTTTCAACAAAATTAATAACATGAGAATTTTTTTTTACAGTCATGACAAATCTAAGTGGGCGTCTTGGTGCTTCTACCCCGTGAACTGTCTCAAGGCTGCCTCACAAACTTCTGCTACCTGACCATCCTAAACAATAATCTATATCATCCCTCTGGCTTGCACATACCACAGGATATCACTTCACAATTCTGACTAAAGGTACAGAGTGTTCAGGTAATATTTTGTCAAGGTTGGTGTTGAATATGGAAGTGAGAATGAAAGCCTGTGACTATTAATTTATTCTCGTGATATCTAAAAGCTCTCGCCAGGAGTATAAAAATTTAGTCTCTAAGAAAGTACAAATAAATTACAGCCATTAATGACCCCGCTAACTCCTCACACGCTGTATTTTCTTGGTATATTTACTCTTATAATCTTGGTGTTGATATTATTAACTCTCAGAGCAACACGTATATGAGCTGGAGGTAAGGCGCATCCACTATCAACACAAGGAGAGGGTCGTCATCTTGTGTGAGGCCCAGGGCAGGTCATGAAGGAGGATAACTATATAACATGACCTGGATAATGTTTTACAGTTGTTCTATAATAATAAAGAATATTTTAAATTTCAGTAAACCGTTAACTAAGATGTTTACGTCTTTTATCATTAACAAAAAACAGTTTTATATCATAAGATGTCCACCATGCGATGCCAGAGGATGTGAAAGGGAAGGAAGGAGTGAGGGAGAGAGGGAGGGAGGGAGAGAGTGATAGAGCGAGCGAGGGAACTGATAAGAGAAACTTGCTGGGGGGAAAACTATTCTGTGAAGTCTTTCATGTAAGGAGTAGAGGAAGAGGAGGAGGTGGTGTGGGGGAGGGAGAGGGGCAGGGAAGGTGTTTTAGACAAAGAGGAGATGGAGGGAAAATGATGAAGATCGAAATAAGGAGAAAGAAGAGAGAGAGAGAGACAGTAAGGAGGATAAGGGCAAGAGTAATGGCAGATGATAAGAGAAGGGCAAGAGTAATGGCAGGATGATAAGAGAAGGGCAAGAGTAATGGCAGGATGATATTGTTTACGTAGGATTTCTCGACATTGTCAGCAAAGACGTGAAACAGAGATTTGACTGGACCGCAAAAATTGCCATTAAAGTATGATAAAATAAATGTGAATAGTGAGTATGAAGGCAGACTGTATACTGAGCAGGCAAGAGGTCGAGAAAGCAAGTTGCATTCTCAGATCAAATGGTGGAAACTGAGAATTGTTATTTCACACGTGGTAACCTTGTGTTTAGACCATGAATTTAAATGACTAGAGAAGATGACGAAAGAACAGTATTCGATTTAAAAAGAATAGTAATAATACGACAAGTAGATTCATTTACGATTTAGTATCTTTAAATAATGTTGGTACAGTATATTGGATAAACATAGTATCCTACAGTATATATCCGGAAACATTAATACTAAATAAAGATAATTCATATAAGAGGAAGGAAAGCTTTCTGGAAATTGATATCGAAATAAAAAACAAGTTTATTGAAACAAAATTGTATGTCAAAAGGGATTATTTTAATTTCGAAATAGTTTGGTATCCGAACGTGTGGGGGTAATATACACCAGAGGGTCCAGCGGCAGGTGTAGTGTAGTGTAGTGTAGTGTAGTGTAGTGTAGTGTAGTGTAGTGTAGTATAGTGTAGTGTAGTGTAGTGTAGTGTAGTGTAGTGTAGTGTGTAGTGTAGTGTAGTGTAGTGTAGTGTAGTGTAGTGTAGTGTAGTGTAGTGTAGTGTAGTGTAGTGTAGTGTAGTGTAGTATAGTGTAGTGTAGTGTATACATGACAAATAATACGCGTCGCAATTGCCAACACTAATAAGGATTTTTCTTCAAGAATGGAACCAATTACATCAAAATTTATTGGCCAAAGATTTTTAGAGGCAGTGCTTCAGAGAATTTATAAAAAAATACTTTCTACATAAAAAAAATAATTCAAACACCTAAATATAGATGCTCACGGTATGATAGGAACGATTAAACGCGAGATTACTCCTCCACCACCCAGTCAAGGGCAGCTACGGTAACACTGAGCTGCTGATAGGACCCTCCCGGACTCTGTACTGATTGTCACACTTGGTAATGACAATTGAATACTGCGACCATCGATTGTTTCATTGTCACAGTGTGTGTGTGTGTGTGTGTGTGTGTGTGTGTGTGTGTGTGTGTGTGTTGTGTGTGTGTGTGATTCACAAACTAACACTTCAGAAGTCAAAACACAGTGACCATGACCACCATATGCCTTTAACATGCAACTCACTGCTCGTGACAGCATCTCGAGGAGCCAAGATAAAACGTCGTAGCTTCTGTAAACATAATATTTTCAACATTCTGATAAAATGTTGTAGTGTATACGACTCAAGTGACGTGAATGACACACTTCTTACTAACAGGTTTCATTAAGATACGTCAAGCAATCACCACGGTGCTCTTATTTACCTTTAAAATGTTGTGACTATTACTGGAAAATGGTGCTTATTCCCATTTTGGTTTTATCTTAGACATTTTTAATAGAAAGTTGTCCACTTTGTTCTGACATCACACACGTTTCCTCTTTCCTGTTCGTTTGCTTTATGTGCAGCAGATTATGTCTATAGTACAGTAATTTACAATGGGGGTGGCCACTGTACTGTACCCGAGGACTCTTATATTACCGCGGGCACCTCAACCTACTGCATCTGAACTTGTCATTTACTCCTGCGGTCGGACATTTTCTCTTGGGTTCATATATTTCTCTTCTTCCTCTCTTCATAAATTATTGACCACTGTCGGCAAGTCATTGTTGCTGAGCTTTGGTTTTAGTTCAGTTCACTATTAACCTCTCCTAGCTTCGGTCACCTGCCGTTTATAGTTCGGTCGCATCTTAGTCAAAGGTTATAATGTCGCCATTAAAGTAAAGGTGACTCACTCAGGTCTTCGTCACTGATAGTCACACCTGTGTCCCCAACTTGAAAGCTTCTCCCGATACCGCTGGCAGGAGTTGTAAGGAGTGTGGCGCCTCACCAACTTTCCTCTGAATTTTAACTTTGTCACAATCTTGATGTGACCTGAGTGAGATGGTAACACTGCAGGACAAGATACCAACACACCAAGAGCTTCACATGAGTGGCGATGTGGACAAGTTACTGATAAAAAGAGACAAACGGGAAGATGTATTTGGTGAAAGTTTAACAAAACAGAGAAAAGAGAAACGGGACTTGAAGGATAATTTGATAATGTGAACCCAGATGTTTACGCCAATAATGAACATATTATTAAAACACAAATCCTGGTGGAGCAGGAGGGAACACACGACACAGTACAACACCCACACTGTGTCGAGCTGCTGACGAAGAGACAATGCAGAACTACAGACAATGGTGGTGGTGTTTATGACAGGCACGAGAATATGACGTTCTCCACACACACACACACACACACACACACACACACACACACACTGGTTGTCATATTTTTTTTTCCTGACCATGTTTTTTTTTGTAAGGTCACCCTGTGTACATAAGCTCTGTCTCAGTCTTTGTAATTCAGTTGCCTCTGAAGATGTCTTGAATAAAGATGAAAGCTAAGGTTCTCCATTGTTTCCCTTTTCCCTGTGTAATTTTATCAAGATTTATCATATTCACGTTTCCAATGTGGACCTACATGAAATATATATATATATGAGACTCGGTTACCAGTGTTTGAGGACGGCCCATAGAGAGACTCGCGGCTAAATGGTGTTTAGCAGCAGACGCCAGGTGTGTGTGTGTGTGTGTGTGTGTGTGTGTGTGTGTGTGTGTGTGTGTGTGTGTGGAAAAGTTTAGCGGTGTCCTTCTCTAAACGCTGGAAGTAGGACACACTGGAGGATCTCTCACCTGACACAGCCTGGAGGTATAACTTGACCGTGGGAGGCGTGTGGTGGTGGTGGTGTTGGCGTCTCAGTTCCCACAGTTTGGATATTAAATTAGGCTAAATTCAGTGTGTTGTTCCCTACAGTATTAAACAACATGGTGCGCCTGACCTGTTCCAAGAATTCTGGGTATTCCTCTGCCTCTTCTGCCTCCCTCCCTTCTTCCTTTGCCTCCCTCCCTTCCTTTGCCTCCCTCCCTCCTCCTTTGCCTCCCTCCTTCTTCCTTTGCCTCCTCCTTCCTTTCCTCCTTCCTTTGCTCCCTCCCTCTCCTTTGCCTCCTCCCTCCTTTGCTTCCCTCCTTCTCCTTTGCCTCCCTCCCTTCCTCCTTTGCCTCCCTCCCTCCCTTCCTTTGCCTCCCTCCTTCCTTTGCCTCCCTCCCTTCCTTGCCTCCTCCTTCCTCCTTTGCCTCCCTCCTTCCTCCTTTGCCTCCCTCCCTTCTTCCTTTGCCTCCCTCCCTCCCTTCCTTTGCCTCCCTCCCTTCCTTTGCCTCCCTCCCTTCCTCCTCTTGATTTGTCGTCCTCCCTCCTATCCGCTAGCCTTCCCCGCTACCCTCAGTCTCAACCATGGAAACACGTCTTCTCTAAATGCCTTTTATCGCCTTTATATGAATATTTAGAAGAAAATATCAAAACAATATAAAACAAAATTGAAATGAATAAAAAATATAAACTAAATATATAAAAAGATAAATAATAAGGAAACAGAGAGACAAACAGATGTATAGATAAGTCCAAAGAGATAAAGTTAAAATCACGTAAATAAATTTGAAGATAAACGGAATAACCAAATAAAAGAGAAACAAAAACAAATATGATAAAACAAACACAAATTAGAGTAAACAAACAAAAACAGACTTTGGAAATATTGGATAAAATCTCTTCCTGATACTGACCAAAATGTACATAACCTAAGGTAGTGGGTGGAGGCGGTGGGTGGAGACGGTGGGTGGAGGCGGTGGGTGGAGACGGTGGGTGGAGGCGGTGGGTGGAGACGGTGGGTGGAACAGTGGAGTGGGTGGAGGCGGTGGAGTGGAGGCGGTGGGTGGAGTGGTGGGTGGGCGGTGGAGTGGAGACGGTGGGTGGTGGGTGGAGGTGGTGGGTGGAGGGGTGGGTGGGTGGAGTGGGGACGGTGGGTGGAAGCGGTGGGTGGAGGCGGTGGAGACGGTGGGTGGGACGGTGGGTGGAGGCGGTGGGTGGAGGTGGTGGGTGGAGGAGGTGGGTGAGGTGGAGACGGTGGAGTGGGCGGTGGGTGGAGGCTGGTGGGTGGAGGCAGTGGGGTGGGGCAGTGGGTGGAGGCGGTGGGTGGAGGTGGGGGTGAAACAGTGGGTGGGCGGTGGGTGGAGACAGTGGGTGGAGGCGGTGGGGGAGGTGGTGGGTGGGTGGAGTGGAGACAGTGGGGTGGGTGGAGGCAGTGGTGGAGACGGTGGGTGGAGGCGGTGGGGTGGAGGTGGGTGGGGGACGGTGGGTGGAGTGGTGGGTGAGCAGTGGGTGGAGGCGGTGGGTGGAGACGGTGGGGGAAACGGTGGGTGGAAACGGGGTGGAGGCGGTGGGTGGAGGCGGTGGGTGGAGACGGTGGGTGGAGGCGGTGGGTGGGGCGGTGGGTGGGTGGACGGTGGGTGGAAACGGTGGGTGGAAACGGTGGGTGGAGGCGGTGGGTGGAGACAGTGGGTGGAGAGACCTTGGTGGGTGGGCAGGTGGGTGGAGACAGTGGGTGGAGGCAGTGGGTGGGCAGTGGTGGAGGCGGTGGGTGGAGGCAGTGGGTGGAGGCGGTGGGTGAGACGGTGGGTGGAGACGGTGGGTGGAGGCGGTGGGTGGAGACAGTGGGTGGAGACGGTGGGTGGAGGCAGTGGGTGGAGACAGTGGGTGGAGACGGTGGGTGGAGGCAGGGTGGGGCGGTGGGTGGAGACGGTGGAGGAGTGGTTGGGTGGGTGGAACGGTGGGTGTGTCCTGTGATCGACCGTCTGCATCATTTCCCACACCGGAGACCTTCGAAAAAGAAAGGAGGAGGGAGGAGGGAGGAGGGGAGGAGGGAGTAATTGAGAGGGAAAGGTATGAAAAAAGATTGGAAGGTGATGCAAGAGAGAGGTGGAGGAGGCAAGGGTAGGGAGAGTGTGAGACAGGGGAGGGGAGGTGAGGTTTGAGAGCGAAGGATAAAGAGGAAGAAGGAAAGAGGAAATAATGAGAGAGAGAGAAAGTGGAAGAGATATCAGAAAGAAATTTGATCCAATCATTCTAATGCCTGTCTATGTAACACTGTCTGTCTGTCTGTCTGTCTGTCTCTATTTTGTATATACAGTCTCTCTCTCTCTCTCTCTCCCTCTCTCTCTCTCTCCTCTCTCTCTCTCTCTCTCTCTCTCTCTCTCTCTCTCTCTAAACCTCTATTATCAACACTAAAGCAGAAAACGTCAGATTAATGAAACTTCACATCCGAGATTAAAAAGACTATGTCCTTTGAGGAAGTCAAATGAGGAGAGAGAAACGCAATTAACAACAATGAAAGATGAGAGTGAATTCAAAATGCTTAAATTCATATCGTTGGATTTCAGAAGTTGGGGCACTGTAGGCTGGGTGTGGTGTAGAGGCACTGTAGGCTGGGTGTGGTGTAGGTGGCACTGTAGGCTGGGTGTGGTGTAGGGGCACTGTAGGCTGGGTGTGGTGTCAGGGCACTGTAAACAGGTGTGGTGTAGGGGCACTGTAGGCTGGGTGTGGTGTAGGTGGCACTGTGGGCTGGGTGTGGTGTGGGAGGCACTGTGGGCTGGGTGTGGTGTGGGGGCACTGTGGGCTGGGTGTGGTGTGGGTGGCACTGTGGGCTGGGTGTGGTGTGGGGGCACTGTAGGCTGGGTGTGGTGTCGGGGCACTGGGGGGTGTAAGACAGTGTGAGACAATTCATTAACATTTGTATATACAGAAACACCTGTTAAATGCACACCCAAATTACAGGTATGTTACTTCTCCTCAATGTACACTCGCTCTATACACGTGTACACACAACCACACACTGCAGCAGTAACTATCCTCTCTTAATAATAAATTTATAGCGCTAATTTTCCAACCTTCTTCATCGCCGCAGTAAGTACGGTCAAGGAGGAGCATCTGGCCTGGCCTCTATATTGACAAAAAAAATCATCCTTGATCCCACCAATCACCTGCCGCCACAGTTGATCCAACCAATCACCTGCCGCCACACTCTAGCCCACCTGCTCTCCCTACCTCTTCAATATTTTATTCGCCTTCAAGCTCCAGGATTCCATATGGCATCTTGTCACTGGTGCTGGGAAGTGAGTGTGTGTGTGTGTGTGTGTGTGTGTGTGTGTGTGCCAGCATGGGAACAGTCCTTCACAAACTATCCTGACTTTCACTGACTTTGACGAATTTTGTCGATTGATAATGTAGACCTCTGTGTCCTATCACACTAAACTCCTACGTGTCATATATTAGTCATTATGGAAACTGTCATAAACAAACTTCTCCGTCAGCTTAAGAAACTCAGAAAAATCTTTGGAAATATCATATGAGTTTGATTCATGATACATCCCTGACTGCCCACACTCACACCTTCAACTCTACTTCCGGTCCAAGATACCTCAATGGCTTCTGAGAAAGTTTGATTAACTCCTCTCAAAATTCGGAGAGCTTGATTAGAATGGGCAGGGCCGCGGAAAGACCCGACTGATTATAGTAAGGTACTGGAAACTGAAAACCTAACCTAACCAAACTAATGATGGTAAGTATTCTGGGATTACTCACCTGCTGGCTGGCTTGGGTCCACGTACTGTAAAGTCAAGCCAGGCAGTCACACAGACGAACCACATTTATGACTTTTACTAGAAAACTGACTCAATGAACCACATTTATGACTTTTACTAGTAGACCTGTGAGTGTGTGTGTGTGTAAAACTTGGTAGGTTAGGTGTGTGGGTGGCCTCAAGGATGATCATTCGCATCTCTAGTCTCGACACCCGGGCGATAACGGGTAACAAGTTTAGTAATGGTGATAAACTCTTTATCTCTAACTCTGTATATAAATAACAACCAGTAACCTTGTCGTGGTTTAACCTTCCTGGACAAAAGGCACCTGGACACAAACAAGTTTCCTAGAGACAATGGAAATTACAGTAAATACATTTCTGCTCGTAATTATACCAAACTGCCCATCACCACGATAATATATAAAAAAATCCTAACAAGGCAAATTCTTTAGGTTACAGCATTAGCCAAGTCGTTCTACAGCAACTGTTACGTTCTGTATTTCTTTAACATTCAACCTTTGGTCTTTGTATCAACTTCCCCCTGACTCTCCACGTCCCCTTCAACCACCTGGAGTTTTATACCCATGTTGTGTTTTTCTCTCTACAGTTTTGACCCAAACAAAACCTCGAGACCTGATGGTATCTCGCCTCTCATCCTCAGAAAATGTACAGTCCCCTTCACTTGTTCGTTTACAGGGGCTCGTCAGGTTGTGTGCAGTGTGGCAGCGCTGTGTTTGTTTACATTCCACCGAAGGCAACTCGTAAAAGTAAACATACTATGGAATCAAATTAAAGCAATATTAAAACAAATATCTCAATGTAATGAATTGGGGAATGTTTATATGACGAGTCCCTGTAAACGCACTAGTGAAGGGGACTGTACACCCGGCAACTTGTTCCTGGTCCCTCTGAGGCTAAGCTTTGTACCCTTTCTTTCGTTTACACAATGGGGTGCGGCGGCAGAAGGGATATACCACTCTCCCGCTGTCCTAGAGTCGCTGGTTTTCTCCTGGGGGGACCTCGAGTCGACTCAGCTGTTAATGGGTACCTCAATTTACAATTTGAGGAAGTTAAGGAAGTCGAGTGCGATGCCAGGCACAGTCTCTTCTTGTGTCGCTACTACTCGTAATGAGCCGCGTTATTTTGGAACTCATCCCCTCGTTTCATAGTTCTCATCTCAACTCATGACATCTGTGGGTGTAGAAGCAATTAAACTCGAACACCATAACACACATCCATCAACACCTTCCTGACGCCCCAGGTTGGTCTTGGCCTCAACCATCCCCCATCGTGTAGTATAGACGTGCTCGCTCTCCTACCACACAGCCTTGACTTTGCTCTTAACCGGTTAATCTTGTTTTATTGTCACAGATCTTCTTAAAAGGTCTGACGTGTGAGGCTCTTCTAGGGTTCCTCCTTATTCACTAACCCGTGTGGCTGTGGGTAGTTGATACTCCCGTGTGACAGTGGGTGGTTGATACTCCCGTGTGGCTGTGGGTGGTTGATACTCCCGTGTGGTTGTGGGGGGTTGATACTCCCGTGTGGCTGTGGGTGGTTGATACTCCCGTGTGGCTGTGGGTGGTTGATACTCCCGTGTGGCTGTGGGTGGTTGATACTCCCGTGTGGTTGTGGAGGGCTGCTGAATAAATGAAAGCAGTAGAATAGATAAACTTGCTGAATGAATGAATGAATGAACTTGCTTCTTTCTTGATAACCTAACCCGTATAAAAGTCTATTTTATCGCTTTAATGTCCATATTTAGTAGTGTCAATACATCTTCACAAATGTTCACAGCTTCACAATACAAACAACTTGAATCAATAAAGCAGTGAGCTACAAATAGCCCAATTATGTCACCACAACATTCTCTCACACTTATCAGTCTCAAATTTCCCTCCAATAACACGTCTACTGTCGCCTCAAGTGGCACACAAGTCCAATTATCATCAGCGCGACAAAACGTTATCAGAAGTCACACCAATAAAATACAACACCACCATTACCCAACCTTATCCAATTCCAGTGGTAAGGTTAGGTTAGGTTAGGTTAGGTTAGGTTAGGTTATATTTTGTTATGATGGTAACCTGTACTTCGTGTTACCTGTATTTAGTAGAAGTTTATAATCATTCACCTTTACCATTCCTCTCAGGTTTTCCTCAACGTATAATACACAGAGAGAGAGAGAGATCTATTACGAAGGCGAGCTATAACGAGAGACAGCTATAACGAGAACGAGAGCGAGAGAGAGAGCGTGAGAAGAGAAGAGAGAAGATCCGAGGTAACTAAGGTATGTTTTGAAGAAGCCATCTCGGCCATGTCATTAGTGAGGACTGATGTAAAGGTGAGATGACGTCACAGCGGGAGGAAAACATGGTATGACGTCATGATGGCATGTCAGACACAGTTGTACACCAGGTTGAGTGACGACAAAACTAGTACTAATATTATTTTTTTTTAGATTTTTACAATAATTCAAAATATTCACTAGTTTCTCCTTTTTTTTAGTCAGTTTACATGTAATAACTATGAAACAGATACACTAGTGGGAATCTCCTTTATAAAATAGTATAGGAATATATATTTTGTCTGAGCACTCGAGTTACCCTCTGGTTGCCAAGTTTTCGTCAGCCCGGCTACACTACTTCATTACAGGAAAAGTCTTGTAGGAATAAAAATAAGTATTTACCAAGTCAGCAGCACCTGTGTGGATCTCTTTCAGGTACAAGCCAGCAGCACCTGTGTGGCTCGCTCTCTCTCTCTCTCTCTCTCTCTCTCTCTCTCTCTCTCTCTCTCTCTCTCTCAGGTACAAGTCAGCAACACCTGTGTGGATCTCTCTCTCAGGTACACGCCAACACGTAACTCTCACGATAAAGCCCATTTTTTCGCGTAATAAAAGATCTTTGATGAAGCGATGTGTCTTTAATGGTTAAGCAGCGTTGTATCTACCGTTGATTAACCTCTTGTCCCTTATGTTCTGTTTACCAAATGACCCTGAAAACAGTCTACCCAAGGCACGACGCTTACTAATGATTCTTCACAATGTACAAGCCGTCATTGTGAAGGTAAACGGGCTTCAGTTATGTGATAGTAAAGATCGATGACGGAGGGAACATATAGGAGAGGAGCCAGTACAGTTACCTGAGGCACACCAGCCCTTGTCGGTAATTTTCAACTCTTTGTCATATGCGACCACCCTGAGATCACAGCCTGGCAGGGAGTCACTATTAAGGAGTTGTGCAACTTTATCAGAGGATTCTTAACGCCTCAAGTTTAGTTGAAGGACTTTCACACACACACACACACACACACACACACACACACACACACACACACACACACACACACACACCTCTCTCCCTCTTTACGGACGTTTAACTGTGCCACACCCACTATGCACTGTATGTATGAAGCTGCCTTTTTCGCTAGCCATCGATAATTATCTCCATATGTTCATATTTCTGTTCGTTTCTCTCCGTTCCTCCTCCTCTCTGCTGCCCTCACCCATGGTACGCCACCCACAGGTCAACATTAACTCCTCCGTCTGCCTCCCTGAGTTAAGGTAAATTTTAATTAGAGCGGAAAATTAATTACTAAGGAGTGAGGTGAATCCAGTGTCCGACCTTGGTGGTAAGAGTTTTTGATGGGGCTCCTGCGTAGAGAGAGAGAGAGAGAGAGAGAGAGAGAGAATGGAGTGGAGGGGGGACATGAAGAAAAAATGTCCAACGATAGAACAGAAGAGGACTGGAGAGAAAGTGAATGGGATATATTATATAATGAGCAAACAGACCAATGTTCGCCACTCAGCTTACGTCAACACGCCTAGGGGACAGAGAGCGATCGTCACTTGTCTTTGTTTTCTGCCGTCACTTAGTATATCAGCGGGTCTGGTGTAGTATAGTATAGATACGGACGGATGGGACAGCTGTTTCTCAGAGAACAGTTATAACATTTAAACATCTCAAGCATTACGGAGTTGTTGTATCCATCTTTAACATTGTCCACATTTTTTTTTTACTTCTCTTGGCGTCAACGAGGAGCCAAGGCGGTCAGGAAGCATTTCTGACTTCATGAGTGCCACAACCACTGAGGAGACGTGTCTTATAAAAGCCAGCCAATCAGCCGATGCCTCTACTACATTCCAACAGCTAATCCAATAAACAGTTGTTTTTATAAATCCTCAAAGATCCCAAACCAACCAAATGACGTAATTGACATCGCTTACCAACACAGCCAATCAAAATATGTCTGTTATCGCTACTGTAGAAGAATAAAAAGGTATAAAAGGAATATTAAAAATGTTCTTTGAGTGTCTTTAATGGCAACCCATCTTAAGGGTACATGGTGACTAATAAACCCTTACTCTACAAAGGGTATATAACATCAGTACAACTACAACCCTTATGTTACTAAAGGCTGTATCAGGGTAAGAGAAGCACCGTGTATGTAACTAGGCAGTGATCTACCTCATACACCTTGGTCAAGACGGTCCTCACACACCTTGGTCAAGACGGTCCTCACACACCTTGGTCAAGACGGTCCTCACACACCTTGGCCAAGACGGTCCTCACACACCTTGGTCAAGACGGTCCTCACACCTTGGCCCAAGACGGTCCTCTTACACCTTGGTCAGACGGTCCTCACACACCTTGGCCAAAGACGGTCCTCACACACACCTTGGTCCAAGACGGTCCTCACACACACCTTGGCCAGACGGTCCTCATACACCTTGGCCAAGACGGTCCTCACACACCTTGGCCAAGACGGTCCTCACACACCTTGGCCAAGACGGTCCTCACACACCTTGGCCAAGACGGTCCTCACACACCTTGGCCAAGACGGTCCTCACACACCTTGGCCAAGACGGTCCTCACACACCTTGGTCAAGACGGTCCTCACACACCTTGGCCAAGACGGTCCTCACACACCTTGGTCAAGACGGTCCTCACACACCTTGGTCAAGACGGTCCTCACACACCTTAGCCAGACAGTCCTCCACACACCTTGGCCCAAGACGGGTCCTCCACACACCTTGGTCAAGACGGTCCACCTCCACACCTTGGCCAAAGACGGTCCTCCACACACCTTGGTCAAGACCAGACCTCACACACCCCAGCAGTCCAAGACGGTCCTCACACACCTTGGTCAAGACGGTCCTCACACACCTTGGCCAGACGGTCCTGCCTCCACACACCTTGGTCAAGACGGTCCTCACACACCTTAGTCCAGACGGTCCTCTACACACCTTGGTCAAGACGGTCCTCACACACCTTGGTCAAGACGGTCCTCACACACCTTGGTCAAGACGGTCCTCACACACCTTGGCCAAGACGGTCCCCACACACCTTTCAGTTATACCGTGGATGGTGTAAAAGGCGGTACTGTACCACACACACTATAGGTGCTGACCCAGTATTACACGGTGCTGACCCTGTATTACACGGTGCTGACCCAGTATTACACGGTGCTGACCCAGTATTACACGGTGCTGACCCAGTATTACACGGTGCTGACCCTGTATTACACGGTGCTGACCCAGTATTACACGGTGCTGATCAGTATTACACGGTGCTGACCCAGTATTACACGGTGCTGACCCAGTATTACACGGTGCTGACCCAGTATTACACGGTGCTGACCCAGTATTACACGGTGCTGACCCAGTATTACACGGTGCTGACCCAGTATTACACGGTGCTAGATTTACTGGACTCCCGACTGTTGGGCGGAAACTCACGACAGTACATTCCGACTTTACTAGAGTTATTTTCCAAAGACGGGTCATGATTTCTCTTTCTAACATATGCCCACGACCTTCTCCAACACACTCACTCTCTGACGAATTCTTTGTTATTTAAAATATTCCCTTTTTATGCAACAAATAAAAACTCCCGAAACAATGAAGTGGACTCCGCCTTCCCATGGTGGGGTTAACGCCGCTTCGAGTGAGTGACGCTGATTGACTGTGAAAATGAAGTCTGAGTGTTTTAAATATCTTCTTATACATCTTTCTCTCTTTTCTCTACTTCATTTTCTCCCTCCTCCTGTACAGTAGAGTTAAACATGATCATTAAGACTGGATGTTACATGTTAAGTCATTATATTACCAACATCATACTTCCATCTCCTCTTCACCAAAACATCGTCATGATTATATTCCTCTAAGATGACCCGAGTACAACTTGTAATTAATCAGAAACAATTTGCAATCCATCTTAAGAACAATACTGACAAAACAGAAGTAGAGTTAACCCGTGTAAGAGAGAGAGAGAGAGAGAGAGAGAGAGAGAGAGAGAGAGAGAGAGAGAGAGAGAGATTCACTAAACTCATCATGCAAGTTAACAAATGGTTCAGCAACATATATAAATAATACAGGTATACAACTCATACACTGTACCTGTAGGGAGTGAGGGTGATTACGCCAGGTGAGAGACAGATTAAAGAAGTGTTAATATTGTATGAACAAACTTGACTCGTGTCTGATACAACTGAGTTTATGAAGATTTGAGACACGACAGGTGATTCAACATGGGTCACCCTACCTGTGATTGGTGGATGAGTTACTTACGATATGACACACCCTACCTGTGATTGGTGGATGAGTTACTTACGATATGACACACCCTACCTGTGATTGGTGGATGAGTGACCTACGATATGACACACCCTACCTGTGATTGGTGGATGAGTTACCTACGATATGACACACCCTACCTGTGATTGGTGGATGAGTTACCTACGATATGACACACCCTACCTGTGATTGGTGGATGAGTTACCTACGATATGACACACCCTACCTGTGATTGGCTGTTGAGGACTATGAATGGTCCTTCATCAAGTCGATAACAAGATCAACTCACCAGTAATATTATTCCCAGACGAGAGAAAATAAAAATCAACCTCACGTGACGAAGACTTTTGAGACATCGCTCACCCCATGACGTCAGAACATCTCCAATGATTAATTAATTTTTGAGAAAACGTTTGAAGATTTGTCTCAGGTATGAT
Source organism: Homarus americanus (assembly GCF_018991925.1). NCBI lineage: Eukaryota > Metazoa > Arthropoda > Malacostraca > Decapoda > Nephropidae > Homarus > Homarus americanus. The sequence continues at coordinate 333,190 of NW_024749921.1, read as the reverse complement.
AATTAGAGAATGTTTTGTTGACATTAAGGGTGTTAGTTTATGTAACTCGACAACGTTAACTCATATATAAACTACCTGTGTTTTATCTTCAATATTTTACCCAAAAGATGTAATTCAAACGTCTTTAGATATTTTGTTTATTTATTTTTGTAATAAGTAAGGGAGAGAATGAGGCAGCGAAAGCGTAGGTGAGTTTAGGAGGTTGTGAGAATAATCTTGAGATCCGACGCAGGAGGCTTGTGTCGACGAGAGTTGGGAGGTTTGACGGGCAGTTCCCGCTCAATATTTCCTCTAGTGTGACGCTGAGGAGCTTGGTGGTATTCACAAGCTGGAGACGTACGTACATGTGTGTGTGTGTGTGTGTGTGTGAGAGTGTGTGTGTGTGAGTGTGTGTGTGTGTGTGTGATAAGTTTGCCGTTCACACATCACCGCCTCAGTTATGACGCCACATACACACATTTCATTGTCTTCTGCACCTCTCCTCAGTTAGACACAGTATAACATTTTCTTCAGTAATTTCCTGATTAAAAGTGTTTACCTTCTAATGAATCAACATCACACCCAGTTCACAGATGACAGCATCAATCAATAAAACCTGATATTGATGACGAATTTCTAGAGGCCATTGATGTACAGTTTAATACAGTATATATTGTAATAATAATCTAATGATATATAAATTATGATTACATAAACAACAATATAAATGTTATACCTTGTTATAAACTGAAGCGGAGTTAACGCACCTCCGTACATTTGTCTACCGAGTTAATGGGGAGGTATTGTTTACAGAGCGCCCGGCCTAGCTGGGGGCCCCACTTGTAAGATACTTGACCGACAAACAGTAATTTGGCTTCATCCTCAAATATCTTTATTAATAATCGTCGAAGGAATGAATTTATGACCGTTTTTCTGTATGTTGTATCTTAGTTTGTTCACTGTGTGTTTATCTACTGGCAATAAGTGACTCACGCTGAGTACAGGTGAGGAGAGGTAAGGTGTCTGCTGAGTACAGGTGAGGAGAGGTAAGGTGTTTCCGCTGAGTACAGGTGAGGAGAGGAGTGGAGTGTTTCCCACTTCTGGAAGGTACAGGTGAGGAGAGGTAAGGTGTCTGCTGAGTACAGGTGAGGAGAGGTAAGGTGTTTCCGCTGAGTACAGGTGAGGAGAGGTAAGGTGTCTGCTGAGTACAGGTGAGGAGAGGTAAGGTGTCTGCTGAGTACAGGTGAGGAGAGGTAAGGTGTCTCCGCTGAGTTCTCCTTACAAAAAAAAACTGTTCTGCCACACAATAAATCACCCCACTGAGCACCACTAGGGTGACTCATCCCCCTGGCGGGAAACACTGACGAATTTTTTTCAATGCAAATGTTAATACCTGCTCGATACTGTAGCCGTTTGTAGCTATGACATAGAAAGATGGTTCTTCATTTTATGTAGTATTTACTCTACAAATAAGAAAGATACGTGAATTAAACTAAAGGATCGTCCTCTTTAAACCTTTCCCCAATAAGTCATTGAAAAAACCTTGGTGGCTCGACACATCCTTGAGATAATCCTTCTTTCGCTGACAACCATTTCCTGTCTTCCTCACAAGCCTTCAACATTTATGTAAAACTTAAAGACACGAGTCAATACTTTCCTCTTACTAAAAACAAAAAAAAACCTACTTACTATATTGCTTCATCATGTGGTATCGTTTATCAAAGATTCATAATAAAAATATTTCCCTTTTCATTCTCCATATAATTTTCACTCTTAGTCTTTAGCACAATTACTTTACCCACACAAACTCTTCTTAAATTAGACCTACACTGGAGACGTTATTTCCTTCCTCGTCACCTGACTTCCAATAACAATATGACTTTTTGCCTAATGATTCTTGTATTCAGTTTTACTTCACTCTCTTTAATACGGGCCGTTGTAAATGTTCTCTGCCATACATTTATTTTCAATCTATCATTGTTTAATCAATCAATCTTATCGCAAACAAGATAAGTCATCAATTAAATCAACAATTACTTAAACTATTTTTATATGTCACCTTCACATCATCATTCTCCACCACATACAAAAATTCTACTTAGATTTTTTAATTTTTAATATATAATCTCTACTTTCTCAATAAATTCACCTCCTTTCATCAAATGTTTCTAATTATTTCTCATTCACTCATTTTCTTTTGCTATCTTCCCCTTACCGTTTCTCTCCTTTTGAATTAAATACATTCTCTCTCTGTTCTTCACTTCTCACTTAGACTCCCGACCCACCATACTATATAACTCTACTGCTTACCTGGTAACTCTCCGTTCCTCCCTATTCCACACCACTTTAGTCTCACCCATGCTATCTCCCCCATCTCTATATGTTATGGCTTTGTGCTCTTATTCATCCTATCCTTTTGGTTTTCTTTATCACTTTATCAATGTAACGAACACAGGAACGTGAGAATAAAATATGTAATTAATTAGTAATGAGACTTGTACCTGTGTTGTGTTATAAGGTAAGGAATGAAATGAACTCTGAGACCCGAGGCCCTGAAGTGTTGCCTCGTTTCAGGGCTTGTTTTGTGCCCTCATTCACTCACTGGTTGAGAATTGTGCGATGTGAGTGTTGCGTGCTTGCGTGTGTGTGTGCGTGTGCGTGTGTGTGTGTGTGTGTGTGTGTGTGTGTGTGTGTGTGTGCCCTCCCCATACATGTACATACTGTAGGAGTCAACAGCCGAGTTTTCAATCAAGCGACCGGGTACTAAACGTTTAATTGGAAACAGTAGGTGAGGAATGTTTACACCCAATAGTGTTATGTTTGTGACAGTGAAACAAGAGCTAGAGAGAGACGTGATTGGCAAAGTTTCCTTCTGCTTTAGGACAAGATAATTGTACTGTTCTGTCAGGCTGTCACCTCTTCATTGATTGTTTCCACTCCACAATAGTTATCCCGAGGAAGATTCACCCACGGGAACTTAAAAGATTAATTAATATAATTTACGTACGGATAATTTTACCTTGGCACATCTGTCTTGCCTGCAGCTGCTGTGTCAAAGACTGAATAGTTTTTAAGGCCGTTTTAATGGACGTCAGATATTACCAATGTTAATGGCGGGAGAATCTTACAGTGTGGCGACGGTATTAAAGAGATCACCCAATAAATAAATAATACAGTGAGACCGAAAACATTAATCCCGTTTAAAAATTATGTGATCTGGAAAAGGCGAAGAGAAACAATTTGGTGGCAGCTGAGTGCACAAATATACGTAATACAGATATAATCACACCTGAGTCTGAGAGAAGGGACTGGGGTGTAACTACAGTATAACGACGGGATCATTATGTTCTAACAAGAGAACAAACATTTGAAGGTGATAGTGACGAGGAGAGTGACTCATGATTTAAGTTGATGGTGAATAATTACTGAAATATAACTTAAGTGGGGTTAGGTTAGGTATACTTATGTTGAACCCCTCCTGAGAATATTGATTTGTTCCATTTTATAATTTAATTTCTACTAATTTAGATTAAAGCTTTGAACAGTTGCGAACAAAATTCCCTGAACACTTGGCAATAACTAGCATCAAAATGTGAGTCATATATATGTATAATAATATTCGTCTATGTGTAATACCGCTGCTCTTCACCACAGATTATGTCGGAGCCACAAAATGGAAAAAAAAACCTGAGAAAATGCGTTAAAATTCCAAATCGCCTTAACCTAATGATCCCCTTGGTATTTACACGTTAAATAATACCAAATGACCAGGGAATTTTGTCCGCAATTGTACATAAATTCTAGGTTATGTTGATTTCATATTTGACTGACTGACTGACTGTCTTGTAACAACGTAACATGAATCGTAATTAAAACTTCAAATTATGGTCACAATCGCTGTTTCTTTTCTTTTTTTTATCCACATCTTCACTTTTGTTGTCGTCGTACAGGTGTGAGTAACTAAGGCAGGTATTTTTGGGTACATCAACAACACGTACAGGTGCCAGGTTTCAACAACACTTTAAAATTGTAGACTGAGGCGCCTGATTAAAAACCCGGCTGGCTTAAAGAGCAATAACGTTCAGATGATGGAAGTGACATCGGCTGTCCCACTCTCCTCTTCTCTCTCTCTCCCTCTTCTCTTCTCTCTCTCTCCTCTTCTCTCTCTCCCTCTCTCTTCTCAAGTATCCCCCCCACCCCTCCTCCTCCCACTCTGAGAGAAGGTTAAAGATTCATGGCTGGCCAACCCCCGCGTCTTCATCAGTTAAACCTTCTCTTCTTCCCAATTTATTCGGTTTTTAATAATAATAATAATAACCACAACAATAACATCAACAACCACGGAAACTAACCTAACGGGGTGAAGGAAGGGGGTACTGTTTCTGGCTGGCCTGGAAGAGTTAACAGTGTAATGACAAAGTGAAAACAACAGATCCCACACTGAGTCATTCTCGATGTTGCGGTGTTTTTTTACCGATCATTGAGTCCTGTATCCTCGTGGGAACAGTGAGGGTCATAAACTTTGCTCAGTAATACAGTTTAAGATATGAGTCAGAAAGTTTATTGACTAAGAAGTTTACGCGGGTGAGAAGAAATAACAAAATCGCATGTTTATTTTCTTCGTTTATACTTATTCCAAAATTACTCGAGTTAATTTTCTTTCCTCCTTCTCTACTTCTCCCCCGCAGCGCCTTTAAGAAATATAAAGTCATAAATGATTTCTAACAACCTGTAATATCATTCCTCCGTTGTATCTTAAGTTGTTTCATTCTTCCTCTGTTGTATGACCGCTGGTTGGCTATGGAGGAGATGAGGTGATCAAAACTCACGTAATACACACACACTTCATCTATACCTAACGCATTACATAATAAACTGACCTAGTTGTTATACTTGATGACCACTTTTGTCATGGCTTTGTTAGTTATGTGTTTTAACAGAGACTAATCAAGTAATTGGTCTTATCTATACCCCCACCCCAGTCTATTTTAGCCTAGCGCACCTTAGAGTTAATTTAAATTTGATTAGGTTAGGTTTTATTAGATTAGGTGAGGTTAAATTATATTAGGTTAAGTTAGAGTTAATTAGAATAGGTGAGGTTAAATTAGGTTAGGTTAGGTTATGGTAATTACGATAGTTTAGGTTAGCGTTAAGGTGAAATAAGCTGGGGGACTAATTTACAGGTAACACCAATCAAGTGCTTAGCAGATACGTACCTTACCTTACCTTACCTTACCTATCCTAACCTAACCTAAGCTAACCTAACCTAACCTAATCTAACCTCAGCAGACAGAAGAGTGTTGTCTAGAGGTAAGAAGGGGTACAACAGCTGGTTCCCCCAAGTGGCTCAGCTAATCCTAACTTCTTACTTAACTGGGTACATGTTTACCAGCCTGGCCTCCTCTCTTGCCCAGCCTGGCCTCCTCTCTTGCCCAGCCTGGCCCCCTCTCTTGCAACCTGGCCTCCTCTCTTGCCCAGCTGGACCCCTCTCTTGCCCAGCCCTGGCCTCCTCTCTTGCCCAGCCTGGCCCCTCTTGTAGCCACAGCCTCCTCTCTTGCCCAGCCTGGCCTCCTCTCTTTGTAGCCTGGCCTCCTCTCTTCTGCCCAGCCTGGCCTCCTCTCTTGCCCAGCCTGGCCTCCTCTCTTCTGCCCAGCCCTGGCCCCTCTCTTGCCCAGCCTGGCCCCCTCTCTTGCCAGCCTGGCCTCCTCTCATGCCCAGCCTGGCCTCCTCTCTTGCCCAGCCTGGCCTCCTCTCTTGCCCAGCCTGGCCTCCTCTCTTGCCCAGCCTGGCCTCCTCTCTTATCTCTGGTTGATCGAGTGTTTGTTTTTGGTCAGTACTTCTTCTTCCTCCTCCTCCTCCTCCTCTTCTTCTTCCCTTCGCCTCTACCTCACTCTCTTACTTCCTCTCCTCTTCCTCCTCCTCCTCCCCTTCTCCTTCCCTTCGCCTCTACCTCACTCTCTTACTTCCTCTCCTCTTCCTCCTCATCCTTCACCCTCTTCCTCCTCCTCCTCCTTTTCTCTTCAATCTTCCCCCCCTTCCACCTCTCTGTGCTTCCTTTTGATGTCTTATCTTCCTCTTCTTCTTCCTCCTCCTCCTCCCATTCTTCCTTCACTTTGTCCTCCTCTCTCCTTCTCCCTACATCCTTTCTTCTTTATTCTGTTTGATTTACTCCAATTATCACTTCCTTCTTCCTTCCCTTATTATCACTCACTCTGCTTCCCTCTTCCCCATGACTATATTTTTTGTCTTCTCTGTTCATTCTCTTCTTCTACGACCATCAGCCCTGTCAGTGTCCAGTCAGCCGCCGCTTGTTAGTCAGCTCTAATTGCCTCATTACGGTGGCCTGTCTCCCGGTAACTAATTATCAATACCTCTATTCACTGCCGGAGTAATAACACTCTCTCTCTCTCTCTCTCTCTCTCTCTCTCTCTCTCTCTCTCTCTCTCTTTCTAGGTAGAGTTAGGTTAGGTTGTGTTTAGGTTAAGTCTAGTTAGTTAGGTTAGGCTTATTGGACGTTTGCCCTACAAAATACAACACAACATAAGCCATCAAAATAGTTTACCAGGAAAGCTTGGTATCAGAAATACTCGGCGCGGTATACAACGAAGGTATTTTCTTGGCCGACGCTGATGTAAAAGTTCATATTTTCCGCCGTAACTCTGGACCGAGGCAGTTTTCTTCATATATACGAGGAGGGAGGCAGGAGGGTGTGGACGCCTGCTGTTAGTCATGGCAGCCATAACCTGGCGGGCGGCAGTATGAGTTGCTCACAGCGGCAAGTTGAATAGAGTTTTGTGCGTGAGTCTCTCAGCTCAAGTGCCAGCGCGACTTTAACGCTAACTTTCTCTCTCAGCTCACAGGAAGATCGTCATACTAGTCAGAGGCAGAAACAGGTTTGATATATAAACAAATGGTTACACTGTAACAATACTGTACATATAATAAACTTTTTTAGAAACAAGTTGAGATACATCTCGTGTAACTTATTAACCTGACCAACACACATTAAAGTATAAATAAATTAACTGTGTACACTTCTGTGCAAACTGTGGCGTTCAATTAAGGAACTTTTTACAATTAGTCCAACTCTGGACATAACCCAACGAGGAAAGGATTAGTGTCCAACTGACAATTTTACCTGACACAAGGAATTGAATATTTAAGGAATAAGTCGTCTGTCACAGCCTTAGTTGAGGCAGGTTAGCTCTCACTATACTAGTCCAGGTCTTCATACCTGTGGCGCGGTAGTCAGCATACCTGTCTCGCTAGCGACTGACTCCTGGTTCTATTCCCGAACATGATTACCTGCCCGTATCTACCAAGCAGTAATTGGGGACCAGAGGGCAGTTAAGGAGTAATCCTGTCTTCCTGAGCTACTCCTTGACACCACATTATACACCCGCTAACTCAGGGTGTGGTTGTGGTGTTGGTGGCAGCTTCTACACCTTGAATGGCTAATGTGCCAGTGTGGCCTCAGGGCAGCCATACTGGGATACACTTACACAGGGCGGCAGGTCACACTATAATCAACACGTGTGTAAGTATGTTACCACCTGAGACATAAGACAGGTGTACACAGTGATGATGACCTGTGTGTGGTATCATTAACTCTGCAGGTCAGGGTCAGGTACAGGTAGGGGTCATAGTTCACAGAAACAGGTCAAGTTTGTGGTTCCCTTAACTTAGATCGAAAGTTTTTTTCTGAATAAAACTTGAATTGACCTTCATACGTTTCTTAATATCATCACACACCAGTCTCCTTCCCTCATTAGTTGAATTTTGTTTTAATCTTTCGACAACGTCTGACGATCACCGGTAGTTTTTTCCTGTGTACATAAAGTCACTTCCCTGGTGTTTGTGCTATGAGGGACGAGAGTGCTGGCTCATACAGACACTTAAACACGATCTTTATGTCCACCTCGCAGCCAAAATGGACTATGGTATTACCAACTTTAAATGAGTTACAAACAAAAATCTTTCTAGTATCAAATTAACGATCGAACGCAGTGTTAAAACTTTTCCTTGTCTTAAAATAATATATCCAGTCTACATTTTGTCTTCAACACTTTATCTAATTTAGTATCAACTGTCAAGTACATACACACGAGAAACATACGAGAATTTACCGACATGTTAGTTGAAGTAAAATAGTATTATCAGTACTCACAAAATGAACAAGTAGTGTGTGTGTGTGTGTGTGTGTGTGTGTGTGTGTGTGTACGGCCGTGAACAAGGTCATAATAACTAGGTGTTGTCATCTGCCAATAATACTCTTTAATTCTTCGGGAATTTCGGAAAAAATCAACAAAGCAAAAATATTAAGTAGGAAAACCCAAACATGAAGTTATATCAGTATGTTAATATTTAGACAGAAATGGGAGGTTAAAAATAAGATCTCACCTAACCTAACCTAACCTAACCTAACCTAACCTAACCTAACCTAACCTCACCTAACCTAAAATTGTGGAACGTTTGGCCCTACTGGGATGAGAATGTCCAGGAAAATATAAAATAATTCAACCTTGTGAAAACTAAGGCGTCTATTAATTTTGGGTTAAGGTTTGATATGTGATACAGCGTCATGATAAAAATAGTTTAGAAATATATTAGACTTTATTGATATTAAAAGAAAAAATAGATCGTTTTAGACAAGAAGGACAATTCGCTAAAGTCAACACTCAGATATGATGAGACAGCTGAGAGCCAGAACACAACAATGACAAAATGATCTAGGCCTGACAGTGTACCCCCCCCCTCCCTCCCCCCCCGCCCTCCCAACTCTTGTACACTCCTCAACACCCTGACAACACCTCAGCTACAGTAAGTAACATCAACATTGTCACAACTCGTCAGTGTTCACATGACCTATCTCGCCCTGTGACCCGGCCCATAGATGATGATGTTCGTGACCCCTTTAATGTTAAGTGATGTGTAGCCTGAAGGCATCACACACACACACACACACACACACACACACACACACACACACACACACACACACAGGTTTCTCTCTTAAAGGGGCGGTGCAGGAGTCAACACCTCCACCCACTCACCTTCTCCACTTGACATGCGCACCTGTGTCATGTGTGTCATATATAGGTCAAATGCGTCATGTGTATATTGTGTGTCATGTGTATGTTATGTGTGTCATGTGTGTTACGTGTCAGGTGTATGTTAAGTGTGTCAGGTGTATGTTAAGTGTGTCAGGTGTATGTTAAGTGTGTCAGGTGTATGTTAAGTGTATCAGGTGTATGTTAAGTGTGTCAGGTGTATGTTAAGTGTGTCAGGTGTATGTTAAGTGTATCAGGTGTATGTTAAGTGTGTCAGGTGTATGTTAAGTGTGTCAGGTGTATGTTAAGTGTGTCAGGTGTATGTTAAGTGTGTCAGGTGTATGTTAAGTGTGTCAGGTGTATGTTAAGTGTGTCAGGTGTATGTTAAGTGTATCAGGTGTATGTTAAGTGTATCAGGTGTATGTTAAGTGTGTCAGGTGTATGCTAAGTGTATCAGGTGTATGTTAAGTGTGTCAGGTGTATGTTGTTAAGAGGTGTATCCCTTGGGTGTATGTTAAGTGTGTCAGGTGTATGTTAAGTGTGTCAGGTGTATGTTAAGTGTGTGTCAGGTGTGTATGTTAAGTGTGTCAGGTGTATGTTAAGTGTATCAGGTGTATGTTAAGTGTGTCCAGGTGTGTTAAGTGTGTCAGGTGTGTCTAGGAGTGTGTCAGGTGTATGTTAAGTGTGTCAGGTGTATGTTAAGTGTATCAGGTGTATGTTAAGTGTGTCAGGTGTATGTTAAGTGTGTCAGGTGTATGTTAAGTGTGTCAGGTGTATGTTAAGTGTATCAGGTGTATGTTAAGTGTGTCAGGTGTATGTTAAGTGTGTCAGGTGTATGGTAAGTGCGTTTACATTAGTCCAGCACACTCATCAGCAGAGTCCCCTGGCACCCTAGATTATCGACGTCATGATCATCAGTGTGCCGAGGATTAAGTTTAATATTCTCTGTGCTGAGATAATTTGCGTACTTCCACTGCACGAATTTCATCCTTGGGTGAGTGCAAGTGGTGACTCAAAGCCTCGTCTCCTGTTACCAGATAGGAAAATAAGTTGGCCGGATTAGCTTCACACAGTTTAAGAAGCTCGCGTCTTGAGACCATCTACCGACGTAACTACTGAGTGCTGATGTCTCTGGGAACACACAGTAGTGGAGCCTTCACCCCACCTCAGTGTTCATATCATCGACTTTAACATACTGGTCTACAATAATGAAATTCTCGACTCAAATTACATTTGCTCGTCGGTGGCTTCTCAGGGCCGTCCTGACCGGGAGTTGTCCTCAAGGTTGCTTCGCTAACATAATTGAACTCCTTGACGTGTGAGAAGCATGTATCATACACCACCACAAGCAGTATTTAATTTTTGTCGTAAAATCTTTCTTTTTTCGAGGAATTTTATGATACTGATGCTCAGTTTTGACAAATTATATAATATTCTCGGACGTCATATTCTAAACTCTCCTTCTCAAACAAACACATTTTATCTTAAAAGCCAAGTTAGCTAAAAGAAAATACCCAAACATTAATTATGTAACCCAACGGAAAAATTCTCTGTTACACTTCTTAACCTCTGAGATGAAAATCCTTGTTACCAACTCTCGTGTGTGTGTGTGTGTGTGTGTGTGTGTGTGTGTGTGTGTATACAGGGTTGTGTAATGCGTCTAGTGTGGCATCATTAAGTTAGTGTTAAGGTGCAAGCACTGCCTTCTACCACTCACTTTCAGGTACCGCCGCTGGCTAGCCCTCGTGGTGAACAGGGAAGCAGCCTTGCGTAAGTCTTTACCCGCCAGTACACAGCCTCTTCACCACCAAGCCTCTTCACCATCAAGATTCCTGCTGTGCCTCCTCGTGGCAACACACACGCGGTAACTGGGTGCCTCGTGGGTCCAGGGAATCTCAGAGTAGCAGTGGACCCCAGAGGGACGGCACATAGGCCCACTGGCATGTTGACCCGTCCCGGCGCCTGCCAACCACTGCCCCGCTACCTTGGTAGGTATAAGGCTACAGGAGTAAACCCCAAACAAAAAATCTGTGGTGGACCCCCACATCTCGCAACCATGCTTACAGAGCTTCAACAATACCCCAATGGCTACGGTGGCGGATGAAGGTAATGCAAGATGGAAAGGCTACTAAGGAGAAACCAAACAATTAAGCTATCGGCAGTCCATTGCAGCCCCCCCTCCCTCCAGTTGTTGCAATTACTTACACCACTGGATCAGGAAAAGGAAGAGCCAAGATGTGTGGTTGCAGCCTGCGCTCCTGCCTCACCACATAAATCATCTCACTCACAGCCATCATCTTACTCATCATACTTTTCATCATCATCAAAACCCCTTTACCCCAAAAAGTCCAATTGCGACGGACGAGTGACGACGGGGACAGGCAGAGGTGACTGCCGGGAGTCTCTAGTCACAACTCTGCACATGGGCGGCACAGATAAGATGGTCGTTTATGCACTGGGATCTAGACAACAGTGCAATCTGGCCCGGTCTGTGCGACTGAGCAGCCCTTTCGAGGAGACACTCAGTTCACTCCACACGGGGAGGGGGCTATAAAAAAGGGCCCTAAACATAGCCTGCCTAAAAAAAATAAAAAAAATAACTGGGTAACCACACCCAGTGGGGTTATCCTAATGCGGTTGAAAACGTAATCATAGTCACAGATCTAAACAAAAACAAATTATACAACCTCTTATGTTAGGACTTCTAGGTACTGGCACAAATGAGCGTCCTGAAAGAAGAACTGCCCTTGTGACAAAAGAGTTGTCTAGATATAATATTGACATAGCAGCCATTAGTGCGTCCCGGCTCCCAGATGAGGGTCGACTTACAGAAAGGGGCTCCGGCTATACCTTCTTCTGGAAGGTTAAGCCTGCTGCTGACAGAAACTGCATTTACGGAGTTAGCTTTGCCATTCGCCAATCCATTCTACATAAGCTAACTGAAATGCCTGTTGGGATCAACGAGTGCCTCATGGCGCTCTGAGTCCGACTGAATCACTCACGTCATGCCTTCTTCATCAGTGCATACGCACCAACACTGGATGCAGAGGATGACATCAAGGAGGCCTTTTATGCCGACCTTGACAGAGTGCTAACCTCTATCCCCAGAGAAGATAAGGTTGTGCTCCTTGGTGACTTCATTTCCAGAGTTGGCAAAGATGCTGACATATGACAGGGAACCATAGAAAGAAAATGGAGTAAGCAATTGTAATCCCAACGGCCTACTCCTCCTCAGCAAGTGTGCTGAACACAACTTCTCTATAACCAAAACCTTGTTTAGGCAGGACGACAAGTTCAAGGGTTCTTAACAACAACCACGATCTAAACATTGGCATCTCATTGACTACATTATTGTCAGGAAAAGAGATCGCAGAGATGTCCTCATCACTCGAGTCATGCGTGGCTCAGACCACTGCAACACAGATCATCGGCTCGTCAGAGCCAAACTCTCCCTTCATGTCGCCCCAAAACGGTGGAAAAATATAGCGTGTGAAATGCAAAAACTGAGAATCAACACAAGATGCGTAAATTTTTCAAATCCGCTAAAACAATATTTGGCCCAACTACTCATGATGTGGCTCCCCTCCACTCATCCGACGGTAACTCCATAATTAAAGACGATGAAGGCCTCCGTCAGAACTGGAAAGAGCACTACCATTCACTGCTCAACGGAAACACCGATGTATATGTTCTGACCACCCAGCAAGTTCCTCAGCACCCAGAGCTGAACCACCTCAGCTATCCTTAATCCCTGGATGAGACAGCTACTGCCATCAAGCAGATGCAAAATAACAAAGCCTCAGGGCCTGATGGAGTCCCAGCCGAGGTGTATAAAGCAGGAGGACCTCTGCTTACCAGCTGTCTCCTGGAGAACATAGATGTAGCCCCTCCACACGTGCAACATCTGTGGACGGCCCTGCTGGTCCCGTGTCGGCCTCTCGAGTCACCTCAGAGTTCACCAATGAAGGTGACATCCTTAACAACTCATAGCTGGATGATCGTTATACTCTATTCCGAGTGACAGCAAAGTAGTAGTAGTAGTAGTAGTAGTGTGATTATTATTAATAGTATTGTAATTTATTATCAACATTGTCATTATCAACATTATTAGTAGTATCATAGAATAGTATTTACATTAGCCGAACGTGTGCTAAGCGATATCACAATTTGGTAAAATCGAACCGAGAACAAAAGTAAAGAGAGTCAATGCAAAAGAGAAAAAAAATATTAATTATTTTATAAAATTAACAAACTGAGGAAAATGAACATAGCTGAATAACGTAAGAGAATGATGACAGAAATAACCGTGGCCGCCTCATCGCTACCTTCACTACTTGCCTAACCCAAATAAACTAGATCTTCTTGACCTATATTTTACCCAGAGAGGTATTACAGAACTGAAGCTGGAGTTAGTGACGACATTTTGTCCGGCCGGATATTGAGTAGTGGCATTTCCTGTGGCCGGGTATATGAGCCGGTTGATCTCTGACCTCTATCAGAAACACGAGTGATCACAGCTGTGGCATGTCATCTTCGTCTAAAAAGTCAATAATATCAACATGAAACAGAGACTGGACCCTGACTGCTGTACCTCATCCACTTAGCACAAATTAAGAGTCAAATTTAATGTAGTGAATGTTGACCTAATTATCTCTAGATTAAGTTTATCTGGTGTTAAGTTAACGCATCGAGTTAACACGGGGTTTAAATGTAATTATTCTGTCATTCTTGGGTGTTACTTGTGTGTGAGCCTTTGTCAGTTAGTCCCAGGCAACAGTAGTTCGGTACACACACACACACACACACACACACACACACACACACACACACACACACACCTGCCTCCAACACCCAATAATTACCTCTCCTGTCACCTGTGTTTCCCGTCATATAAAACTGTCACACCAATTAATTTGACGTGAGCGATCACGATTAACTTATGTGGCTGACAAACTGCCAACAACAAGACGACAAATATGGTTTGGTTTGGTTAGGTTAGGTTAGTTAGGTTAGTCCCTAACACCTGTGTCTCTCTCAGTCTTAACACCTGTCTCCCTGGGGGCTGACAACACTGTGTACTTGTCGTTCGTACCTTCAGAAACAATTAATTAAGGTAAGTGAGCTTCAGTTCCCTCCTTACCGCTGCTGTCACACACAAGTTTAATGTTGTCAGCACGAGAGAGAACTTGGCCACTCAAGTGAGAAGAAATGACACAAGTGGTACATTGCAAATCGCCTTTGTTTTTCTTAACCAATTGTTCGGATATAACCAATCTGGCAAGCGTATCAACAACTTAAACAACAACAACAACAACAACAACAACAACAACAACAACAACAACAACAACAACAACAACAACAACAACAACAACAACAACAACAACAACAACAACAACAACAACAACAACAACAACAACAACAACAACAACAACAACAACAGCAAACAACAACAACAACAGCAACAACAACAACAACCTTGACAACAACAACAACAAGCAACAACAACAACAACAACAACAACAACCAACAACAACAACAGCAACAACAACAACAACAACAACAACAACAAGCAACAACAACAACAACAGCAACAACAACCCAACAACAACAACAACAACAACAACAACAGCAGCAGCAGCAACAACTTCTTAACCTTAACAACAACAACAACAACAACAACAACAACAACAACAACAACAACAACAACAACAACAACAACAACAACAACAACAACAACAACAGCGATGATGATGATGATAATAATAATAATAATAATAATAATAATAATAATAATAATAATAATAATAATAATAATAATAATAATAATAATAGGCCCAACATATCATTGTACAGTTCGCTATGACAGGTGAGGTCATAGCAGATAATGGAAGTTCAATCACACGGTAGGTTAGGTTAGGTTAGGTGAAGCACATTTTTTGGGGGAGTGTTTTAACGTCTTCTAAAAGGTTCCAGGATGCCTTGAGTAGGTCACCTCTGCTTCCCTCCTCCAGTTTTAGGGGCAGGAACCTGGAGAGACCCGAGGCAGGTAGCGCAATGAAATGAGACACTTGAGAGATACTGCCTGGCCATAACCTGACTCTGTGAAACACAAGTGTGAGTTTGTTTCCGTCTCAGCCACCTAACTTAACTTAACTTAACCTAAACCTGACCTAAACCTAACCTAATCTAAATAAAACAACAAATGTTACCATATACGATATAATTTCCAAGAAGTTATAGCAATATAAAGAAGTTATCCCCATCTGGCAATAAGTTCTTTTCCCTTTTAAGGCTTAACTCTCTCTCTCTCTCTCTCTCTCTCTCTCTCTCTCCTGTCTCCCTAATTAACAAATGCTCTATAAGTGGCTCTCCTAGGACAAGAAAAACATCCTCTAGTGGCCCAGGTAGGTTACTCACAAGCCTCCTCAGGGCTAGCAATGATCCTAAGAAAAAGTCAATATCGCTAATTCCGAGTTCCTGAAATTCCCTCACGGCTTCACGGCAGCTCGACTCTCCTCCTCGGGTCTCAAATGGTGAATCTTTAGTGGTGTTAATGTATGTATGTATGTATGTATGTATGTATGTCTGTATGTATGTATGTATATATGTATGTATGTATATTGTATTATGGGAGGCGTATTTCTATTATGTGTTAAGAACTCTCTCTCTCTCTCTCTCTCTCTCTCTCTCTCTCTCTCTCTCTCTCTCTCTCTCAGCCAGATATTTTGTCTTTCAGTTAACTCAAATATTCAGTCGTTATATACTGTGTTTTATATATGTGAGAATATCAGTAGAGTCAAATACCAGACTTCTGTTGGTGACCTTTGTGTGTGTGTGTGTGTGTGTGTGTGTGTGTGTGTTGGAGGAAATAAACAGACAGACAGACAGACAGACAGAGACAGAGGCAGAAACTAGACTTGATTTCAGTTCTTTATCGGGTATATAAAAAAATGTATTCGTAAGATTATCTAAGACACTCAATAATGACTTAACAAATCCAACACACACTCAGTAGTAAGAGTGGCTGTGTTGTTCTGCCTAGATGAGTGAACCAACAACAAAATCACATAAATTCCAAGTAAAACATTAATACAAAATAAATTATTATTTCTTATACACTGTGGCAGTATTTAATGTATTCACCTAACTTTATCAAATTCGTTTCTCTCTCACATTTACGTAGGGTGGAACAGAGGGAAGAGAATAAGGAATAGGGAAGCAAGGAAAGTGAGAGGGGGGTAGAAAAATTCGTCAGCAGATAACACGTATTCGTCAGCAGGTAACACGTATTCGTCAGCAGATAACACGTATTCGCCAGCAGATAACATGTATTCGTCAGCAGATAACACGTATTCGTCAGCAGGTAACACGTATTCGTCAGCAGATAACACGTATTCGTCAGCAGGTAACAGGTATTCGTCAGCAGATAACACGTATTCGTCAGCAGATAACACGTATTCGTCAGCAGGTAACACGTATTCGTCAGCAGGTAACACGTATTCGTCAGCAGGTAACAGGTAAGTTTAACATAGGTGAGCCGCACAGGTAAACACGATGAGAATTCAATTAAATGTTAAGGTATGTAAATCAGGTGTAAATTACCTGATGGATTATTTGAATATTAATTAATCTGTGTAAGAGAGAAGATCATTGGCTGGTGATATAGGAGAGGCGATCATTGGTTGGTGAGGTGTGTAAGAGAGACGATAATTGGTTGTTGATTATATAAGAACGACGATCATTGGTTGACACTGTATTCAGTCGTCATTAATTGATTAAAGTTATAATCACTGTTATCAGAGGAAAAAAAGATCAGAGGAGGAAAAAAAAGATCAGAGGGGGAAAAAAAGATCAGAGGGGGAAAAAAAGATCAGAGGGGGAAAAAAAGATCAGAGGGGGAAAAAAAGATCAGAGGAGGAAAAAAAAGTCAGAGGAGGAAAAAAAAGATCAGAGGGGGAAAAAAGATCAGAGGAGGAAAAAAAAAGAAGAAGAAGAAGAAGAAGAAGAAGAAGAAGAAGAAGAAGAAGAAGAAGAAGAAGAAGCGACATGACTACAAGCGATTGGAATTTCTGTTATTATTCACATGGTAATTATTTTTTCCTCCCATAACTGAAGGAATTTATCTGAGGTAAAATTAGGGTATTATTAACGCTGTAATTTATTCCTATATTAAACTAATTGTTCACTACTTCACCGCCACACCAAGCTGAACCGCTGATAACCTAATTAAGAAACCTTCAAAATATTGGCCGGTATACAAAAAACTATTGATGTGATATTATATAAATGTATTGACTATTAACTGTTTCACAAAGTGGATTAATCCATATTATCCAAACTCACTTAGAAGGGATAACTGGATTAAACTTGACTCCACTGATCTGGATGACTCGGGTTTACCAAGTTAGAGCGGCAAGGTTATGTTACATCCTGAGGCTGAGTGTGTTAAGATTAATCAGTGAAAACAGAACCTTTGGAAGTTTGACTCGTAAATGTTGCGTTAACGGGATGGTATAACTATCAGGGTACAGGATGGTATAGCTATCAGGGTACAGGATGGTATAACTATCAGGGTACAGGATGGTATAACTATCAGGGTACAGGATGGTACAACTATCAGGGTACAGGATGGTACAACTATCAGGGTACAGGATGGTATAACTATCAGGGTACAGGATGGTATATCTATCAGGGTACAGGATGGTACAACTATCAGGGTACAGGATGGTATAACTATCAGGGTACAGGATGGTATAACTATCAGGGTAGAGGATGGTATAACTATCAGGGTACAGGATGGTACAACTATCAGGGTACAGGATGGTATAACTATCAGGGTACAGGATGGTATAACTATCAGGGTACAGGATGGTATAACTATCAGGGTACAGGATGGTATAACTATCAGGGTACAGGATGGTATAACTATCAGGGTACAGGATGGTACAACTATCAGGGTACAGGATGGTACAACTATCAGAGTAGAGGATGGTACAACTATCAGGGTAGAGGATGGTAAATGCGGTATAACACTTGACTTGTACTGTAAGGGTAAACCTATTCAACACTGACTCAACCCTGAAGTAGAAAAGCTGTCAGTGAGGTGATCAACTCCACGTAATAAATATAATATATCAATTGTTTTCTCAAGTTTTAATTATTGAAGGTGAGACTATCAAGGTTAACCCAGGTGGCAACATATGATGATATATGTATTAATGATTATATCTACTAATGGAAACTGGTTGTAAACAAGCTGTCGATCACCTAGTGCGGTAAATACGTCTCGTGTAATTGATGTGTGACCTACATCTTTTGTATCAATTATATGTGTTTTGTGTCACATATTTTAAAGAAGAAAAGTTTAATTTATGTTTTTGTTCTATTAAATTGTTCATGCTAAATAAAGCTTATGTCGTAGAGAAACTTTAATAATGTAGTTAAGCAATTTGAACCAAAGAGATATTTCAATGGATAAATTTCCTCGACTGTATACTGTACTTACTTCTTGTGAAATAAAAATGTTCACTTACCCAGAATAGGCAAACTGTACTCCAAGCTTTATCAATAAATTTGTTAAACTAAAAAAAAAAACTCTTTAAATATCTCCAGGAATTATGAAGGCAATTTCCCCATAATATCCTACAAGCTCAAATGATTGTTCGTTCATTTTCTATATAACGTTAATAAGACTCACAACTAAATGTAAATAACAAAGAAGTCTTCCCCGGGGGTTCACTGGACTCGGCCGCTGGGTAGAATTACACAGTTCAACGTCACTCCACCTCTGCAGCTTAGCTCTGCCATAGCCCAACTAAGAGCATCATTAGACCTGTCCTTCCTCAACAAGGTTCCACTTATATAAAACAAATAATTGTTCAGGGTTATTGACTCGGCATAGTGCGTGGATACTGGGTGGGGGGGGGTGTCATAATAATCCACTTGTATCCAACATGACAGCCATTAGTGTCCTTCACATCACATCCAACCACATGTGACCTACTGTACTACTTTAACCTAACCTAACCTGTAACAATCCTGACTTTAACCTAACCTAACATAACCTGTAACAATCCTGACTTTAACCTAACCTAACCTGTAACAATCCTGACTTTAACCTAACCTAACATAAGCAACGTGACCTAACCTAACCTACGTGACCTAACCTAACCTACGTGACCTAACCTAACCTACGTGACCTAACATCCCCTAACCTAAGTGCCCTAACCTAACCTACGTGACCTAACCTAACCTAATTTAAACTAATCTACCACAGTTCAAAACCAACTTAACCTAACCTATCACAAACTTGACTTAAACTTAAAACATGCACACTAAATAAACATAACTTTTCTTAAACCTTTAGTCAAGCGTAACTACACCTAACCTAACCTAACCAAACTAACCTAACCTAACTTAACTTCACGTCCTTAACCTAATCTAGCTCAACTAACCTAACCATACCTAGCTTAAGGTTAACGTATGTATAACTTACCCTAACATGACCCATCCGACACTTAACCTCATCAACGACACAGAATTCCTCCTCTCTGAGTTGAGCCAGACTTTACCCAGCGTCGAGACACACATTATCAATCTATTAAACTAATTTCTACTCACATGACACAGTGACACGGAAATCCTGAACTGCCAGTCGGGTTGGTAGTCACTAAGGAAGATACACATTCATGATATCTCTCAGAAGTCAAGAAGGTATGACTGGGGTAGAGTAAACACGTCACTGATTCACTCTACAGCTACTAAGAGAGACAATGGGACCACACTATACACACAGAGATGTTCAGACGCTGGTTACTAACGGCACAAAGATTTAAAGGGGATGACAACACAAACCTGAAGAAAATTAGAAACATTTCAAACGGAACTTGAAAATATTTATAACTTTTTCGAATCAAATCTACATATAGAAGTAAGTCACATAATTCCTGCCTTTAGATAAACGAGTGCATCACCAGACCCCCACGAAACGCACTCTACCCCGACCCTGAGACTACTGGTTGACTATCACACACTCTACCCCCTGAGACTACTGGTTGACTGAGACTACTGGACCCTGAGACTGGTTGACTATCACACACTCTACCCCGACCCTGAGACTACTGGTTGACTATCACGCACTCTACCACGACCCTGAGACTCCTGGCTGACTATCACACACTCTACCACGACCCTGAGACTCCTGGTTGACTATCACACACTCTACCCCGACCCTGAGACTACTGGTTGACTATCACACACTCTACCCCGACCCTGAGGCTCCTGGCTGACTATCACACACTCTACCCCGACCCTGAGGCTCCTGGCTGACTATCACACACTCTACCCCGACCCTGAGGCTCCTGGCTGACTATCACACACTCTACCACAATACTGCAATCCTGAATCACAATATGGCGTGTCACAGTGTGTTGGAGGGGGGAAGGAAGGGAGGGAGGGAGTCACAGTGTGTTGGAGGAGAGGGAGGGAGGGAGTCACAGTGTGTTGGAGGAGAGGGAGGGAGGGAGTCACAGTGTGTTGGAGAGCGTTAGGCAAGCAGGGAGGGAGGGAGGGAGGTAACGTGTTCTCAGAGTGACCCAATATTAAACACACTCACTGCTAATAATGGGACTTCGCCATAGACAGAAACTCCAATCGTCCTCACAATATACAACCAAGATACAGTTTTCCGGTGAATATTGAAAGTGTAGAAACATTCTCGGTTACTTACTGTAGTCGTTTTGAGCACAGAGGCCAGGCATGACTCACGGCGAAGATCTGAGAGTGAGAAGTAAAGGTTCTAGATACGTGAAGGAGGACAAGACAGGCCGGCAACCATGACCCATCACTGGTCCTTGACACAGTTGATATTAATTAACTTTAGTGAGATGACTAAACGCAACGAACCGACGCCACAATGAACACGAATCGTCATATATATTAGGCTTGTCGCTTTACTGTCACTCAGCTCAGCATATTCCCAGGGATTATGTCGAGAGTTTTGTTGTGTGTTTTAAAAGATGAGAGACTCTACCTTCAAACTTTATTGCCTTCACCCGTGACTAGATCAACAAGCTCTGCTAAAGAGAGTTAGGAAATTTTCGTGGGATATTTGGCTACTGCTAGCGTACCGAGTCCTGAGGTCACCTGAAGAAGCCACATACATCGAAGAGTTTATCATTTACAACTCACTCTGGCACATACATACATTCTAGTGACCCGTCAGTAAGATAACCTGGTGTGTCTGGGGTGATGTGTTTCGCGGTAAGGGTGATGATGACACACCCACACAGCCTCCTCACCATCACACACCCAGCCTCCTCACCATCACACACCCACACAGCCTCCTCACCATCACACACCCAGCCTCCTCACCATCACACACCCAGCCTCCTCACCACATCCCTTTACACCAGCCTCCTCACCATCACACACCAGCCTCCTCACCATCACACACAGCCTCCTCATCATCACACAACCTCCTCTGTCACCCACCCAGCCTCCTCCACCATCACACCCCAGCCGCTCCTCACCATCACACACCCAGCCCCTCCTCACCATCACACACCCAGCCTACTCACCATCACACACACAGCCTCCTCACCATCACACACACACAGCCTCCTCACCTTCACAGCTCCCATACTAAAGTGAATAATCGTTGGGATGATAAACTTAAGTCATATTTCATTACGTTTTGGGAATACCAGAATATTAGCTCCTCCCTCAGCCTTATTCATCTGATGACTTAACACCCTAACGCTGCCTGGGTAGGGTAGGGTAGGGTGGGAGGAGGGACGGAGGAGGAGTGGGGTAGGGTGGGGTGGGGTAGGGTAGGGAGGTAGGGGAGGAGGGAGGAGGAGGAGAGTAAAGATCAGGTCAGATCCAGGTCAGGCTAGGAGTAGAATGAGGCTGGGAGTAGGGTAGAATGAGAATGAGATGAGAGATGGGAGTGAGCAGAGATGGCCAAATCTCTTGTTTTCTAATTCTTTAATACTTAACATTTCTTACAGGTTTTCATGACAAATTTTTATATAAATATACCATGAAGACACTAGACATTATTTATAAGAATTCCTTTATGTTCTTATTTGTTTATTACCGTCAATACTGTTCTGTGTTCACTATCTAGACTTCATTCATTTTCTCAACAAATATTGGGAAAATAATGGAGTTTTCTGTAGTCACTCATAACTTTAACTTTTCTCGTATTTTTCTTTTTTTGTAAATTTATAAGTTTGACGAAAACAAACTGCTCTCTCTCTCTCTCTCTCTCTCTCTCTCTCTCTCACGTGTTTTACGGATAATTACAACATAATAATATATTAATACTTCTGAGTCTCTTCTATATTTTGAACTGAACTGAAGTGTACACAGAGTAGTCTAGCGATTATCAACCTAACTTAATATAAACTAATGTATATATAGATTAGTTTGGCCAAGGTCGTGAAGAACGTTTTAAAATTAAATTAAAAGTTGACTTGAATAATTACGCGCCTCCCATACAAGGGATAACAAATTATGTCCTTATCATATGAGAGGTTCGCTGCGCCATCACCTTTAATTGAACGCGTGGAATTACATTGTGTATAGACTCATATACCCTGTGCTAAAAGAACAACATCGTCTTTACTACAATAACAACAAGTTCAAGAACACATTGAACCAGGCTAGAGAGATCCCGCTACTCAGAGAAGTTGATAATTTTAATCACTATGAAAACAGCGAAGACTGTGTTATGACCACACCACTAGGACACTCTGGCCAGACACTGACCACACCACAATGACACTATGGCCGGACACTGATCACACCACTATGACACTATGGCCGGACACTGACCACACCACTATGACACTATGGCCGGACATTGACCACACCACTATGGCCGGGCACTGACAACACCACACCACACCACTAGAACACTCTGGCCGGACACTGACCACACCACTATGACACTATGACCGGACATTGACCACACCACACCACACCACTAGAACACTCTGGCCGGACACTGACTAATAAATGTGATATATAACGTGTATGGCGGGGCATAGCTAAGTGCTGTTGGTGAGCGGATAGATGTCAGGTTAACCAACAAACCTTGAAAATGATGCTCCAACTTAAGCCTCTGTAATACGTGAGGTGCGGACACTTAAATATCCTAACCCATCCTGACCTAATCCAACCCATCCTGACCTAACCCAACCCATCCTGATCTAACCCAACCCATCCTGATCTAACCCAACCCATCCTGATCTAACCCAACCCAACCTGATGTAACCCAACCCAACCTGACGTTACCCAACCCATCCTGACCTAACCCAACCCATCCTGATCTAACCCAACCCATCCTGATCTAACCCAACCCATCCTGATCTAACCCAACCCAACCTGATGTAACCCAACCCAACCTGACGTTACCCAACCCAACCTGACCTAACCCAACCCATCCTGATCTAAACCCAACCCATCCTGTCCTAACCCAACCCAACCTGACCTCACTTACGCCGACCTAGCCTCACCTAACGTACTGTATAGCTTAACGAGACAGTAAGAATAGTGATACATAAACAGTTCCAACACTCACTTGAAGACAGTTAGTTGTCAACAGTCCCAGGAGGCGGTGGAGAGACGCGGTATAACACCTACTGTATATGCTCACTTGGGACATTAACCTGCTGCTACGGCACTCGTGTTAACAGCGCTAAGTCTCTAGTATAGCCAAGATTATACTTCTTAAGGGATATACTGTTGTAGTTTCTTGGAAATATGATCGTCTTGTCGGACTGATCTTGCTGATACACTGTGAGATATGACCCGGGCGAAGGGTTACACTGGCAGTAAACCGTGACCTCACTACCAGGAGTCGTCACATAATCATAAGTGAAACAAGTGTATTCAAATTCCCCCCAGTAGCGTTGTGTGAGTAGCCTTAGCAGGTGACTCACTCTTCTCCCGTATACGCTGTGTGTTGTAACCCCCCTCTCTCTCTTTCTACTCTCCTCTCACACCGCCGAGAAGAGTGACAGACATAGACGAGAGTTGGTGTGGCTGGATGACGGAGCAACACTACTGGTCTACACGACGGACGAACCCCGAGTGAGAGCATGCCCCGCCCCGCCCTCTTTTACACCGCGCCGCCGCTTGCCTCTTGCCACCCACACACACCCTCCCGCCACCCACACACACACCCAGCCATATACACCCTCCCCACCTCCCTGCCACACATATACTCTCCGCCCGCCCTTGCCACCCACACACCCTCCCAATCCTGTCCCCTACCACCCCATACTCACCCAACCACACACACCCACCCCTTGCCAGTGCCCACACTCACCCAACCACCCTGCCACACACACACACATCCCTCACCCCTGCCATCACCCACCCCGCCCTCTGTCATCACCCACCTTTTACCCCACACCTGCCACTCAAACAAACCCCGCCCCGCCACCCACACAGCCTCGCCCCTGCCACCCACACCCACACCGCCTCGCCCCCTGCCACCCAGGCTACTTAGAAATGAATATAAATGTCATAAGCAACACAGTGACTGGTAGGATAACATCCGACAATAATGGTAGGGCTTAAAAATATTTATATATAGATTATATGTAGTGAGCAACATACAATTAGTTAGAGAACCTTGTCCTCCATATTCCTGCTGTGTTATATGGTCAGTTTTTGCCCTGCCCACTAGAGGTAATTTATGATTGTAGATAAACGAAATACAATAAAAAAAATCCTTAAAATTCAAATAAAAGTTGTATCAATCTAATTAGTTAATACCATCCAAAGAACAACTGTAGAAAATATGAACAATTCCACAAACTACTTCACGAGGGTAGGTGAAAACAGACGGCACGCTGTGACTGGCAGATTTATCGGGTTGAGTTTTTACGCTAAGTAACCCAAAAATTTTAAATATCTCGCTTACATGTAATTTGCGATCGAAATGTCATAAGAAAAAATGATAGAGAAGGGCGAGTTCTACCTATAGCAGATATTCAATTGCAAACATCTTTTGAGAGTTCACTTGTAAAAGAATACAGATTTAACATACCAATTTAGACTGGAAGTAGTGTATAGATCAGGGCAGCACCAACAACAGAAACATCAAGTCTCAGCAACAGACAAAGTTTATCCACGTTCACTTTACTTTTCTTTATCTTACATTATTCTCTTCGCCAGTGATCGGCCTGCTGTCTCTTGGGCAGTTGGTAACGTCTGCTACATTATTTGATAAGTATTGGCTTTCTGTTACATAACTATTGACAAGTTCTGGCATTGTACTGACTCCAGAATGTATTTGTAACTGTGCCAGTGTTAGTCAAGTCACAACACTGTGGTAAATTGTTCCGAGAGTTTACAATCTCACTCTAAAAAAGTTTGTCTTTATAGTTTTCTAAAGGCTTACCACTAATCACGGTCACTCGGTCAACAGCATAGCGAGTACTAGTCACGGTCACTCGGTCAACAGCATAGCGAGTACTAGTCACGGTCACTCGGTCAACAGCATAGCGAGTAGATCATAAGCTCAGCAAAATACTCAGAGAGGAAAGTTAAAGGACTCATAAACCATCATTAATAATCTGGAGATGTAATTTAAGAGCTGAACCATAGATGGCGGTGTAATAGTACAGGGTTAAAACAGCTTCGGTAGGGAGGCACAGGTTAAAGAACAGTCACAGAGGTTAAAGAACAGTCACAGAGGTTGAGGAACAGTCACAGAGGTTAAAGAACAGTCACAGAGGTTGAGGAACAGTCACAGAGGTTGAGGAACAGTCACAGAGGTTGAGGAACAGTCACAGAGGTTAAAGAACAGTCACAGAGGTTGAGGAACAGTCACAGAGGTTGAGGAACAGTAACAGAGGTTGAGGAACAGTAACAGAGGTTTAGAAACAGTCACAGGTTGAAGAACAGTCATAGAGGTTGAAGAACAGTCAGGTTGAGGAACAGTCACTTGAGGAACAGTCACAGGGTTGAGGAACAGTTTGAGGAACAGTCACAGAGGTTGAGGAACAGTCACAGAGGTTGAGGAACAGTCATTGAGGAACAGTCATAGAGGTTGAAGAACAGTCACAGAGGTTGAGGAACAGTCACAGAGGTTGAGGAACAGTCACAGAGGTTGAAGAACAGTCAAGAGGTTGAGGAACAGTCACAGAGGTTGAGGAACAGTCATAGAGGTTGAGGAACAGTCACAGAGGTTGAGGAACAGTCATAGAGGTTGAGGAACAGTCATAGAGGTTGTGGAACAGTCACAGAGGTTAAAGAACTGTCACAGAGGTTGAGGAACAGTCACAGAGGTTAAAGAACCAGTCCTGAGGTTGATGAACAGTCCATAGAGGTTGAAGAACAGTCACAGGAGTTGAAGACAGTCATAGAGGTTGAGGAACAGTCACAGAGGTTGAAGAACAGTCCACAGAGGTTGAGGAACAGTCATAGAGGTTGAGGAACAGTCATAGGAGTTGTGGAACAGTCATAGAGGTTGAGGAACAGTCATAGAGGTTGTGGAACAGTCACAGAGGTTAAAGAACTGTCACAGAGGTTGAGGAACAGTCACAGAGGTTAAAGAACAGTCACAGAGGTTGAGGAACAGTCACAGAGGTTGAGGAACAGTCACAGAGGTTGAGGAACAGTCATAGAGGTTGAGGAACAGTCATAGAGGTTGTGGAAGTCATAGAGGTTGAGGAAGAGGGCAGGTTATGGGGGGTAAATCAAATCAGGTTATGGTATAGTGGTCGGGGCAGGTTACAGTTTATGGTAGGTAGGCCAGGGCAGGTTATGGAAGGTAGGTCAGGGCAGATTATAGAGGAGGGGGGTGAAGGTAGAGTTACGTTGATGGAGAAGCTGACTTAACAGCTCCATCAGGAGTCTCTCTGGTTTTTCTTCATTTACGACCTTTACACCTACTTGTTATCAAACTTTTTACATACTGTATTTTTTTACGTTTTTTTACCACTTGGGACGTCACCTCGCCCTATCTGCTCGTGTGACGGAAGGTAGAGGAGCCAGGGGCGGAGGGGCGAGGAGGCCAAGGGGTGGAGGGAGGCCAGGGCGGAGGGGCGGGAGGCCAGGGGCGGAGGGAAGGAGGGACCAGGCGGAGGAGCGAGGAGGCCTAGGGCGGAGGCGAGGAGGGCCAAGGGGCAGAGGGAGAGGAGGCCAGGGGCGGAGGAGCGAGGAGGCTCCCAGGGGTGGAGGGCAGGGGCCAGGGGCAGAGGGCGAGGAGGCCAAGGGTGGAGGGCGAGGAGGCCATGGGGCGGACGGGAGAGGAGGCCAGGAGCAGAGAGGCGAGGAGGCGAGGGGTGGAGGGTAGAGGAGGCCAGGGGTGGAGGGGCGAGGAGGCGATGGGGAGAGGAAGCCAACAGACCGTCGTTAAGGGCAACATCCTCACTATGTTCATTATTTCCGCCAGTTTGTGTCGGGTCGCTGGACTTTGCTAAGATGTTAAAGCTAATAAGTTTAAGTAATGAAAAAAAAAAAATAACATGGTCATTTTTTCCCATAAACAGGTTATGTCGTGTAGTGATCGTTAATTTATATTTTTCCTGACATTAAGGTGTTGTTTGCAGGTGTGTAGGTTATATAATTTAGAACAGTGGACAGGTGTGTACAGGTGTCTTAGATACATAAGTTAGAACAGTTGACAGGTGTGTTCCCAACCTAACCTAACCCATCCTAACCTAACCTACAAATATGTTGACTTCGCACTAGAACCAGGAAGTGAATGTTACCTGGTGAGTGACTGTTACCTGGTGAGTGATTGTTACCTGGTGAGTGACTATTACCTGGTGAGTGACTGTTACCTGGTGAGTGACTGTTACCTGGTGAGTGACTGTTACCTGGTGAGTGACTGTTACCTGGTTAGTGACTGTTACCTGGTGAGTGACTGTTACCTGGTGAGTGACTGTTACCTGGTGAGTAACTGTTACCTGGTGAGTGACTGTTACCTGGTGAGTGACTGTTACTGGTGAGTGACTGCTACGTGGTGAGTGACTGTTACCTGGTGAGTGACTGTTACCTGGTGAGTGACTGTTACCTGGTGAGTGACTGTTACCTGGTGAGTAACTGTTACCTGGTGAGGACTGTTGCCTGGTGAGATTGTTACCCGGTGAGTGACTGTTACCTGGTGAGTGACTGTTACCTGCGAGTTGTTACCTGGTAGTGAATGCGGTAGTGACTGTTACCTGGTGAGTGACTGTTACCTGCGGTGAGTGACTGTTACCTGGTGAGTGACTGTTACTTGGTATGTTACTGTTACCTGGTGAGTGACTTGGTGAGTGACTGTTACTTGGCTGACTGTGAGTACCTGTGAGTGACCTTGGTGAGTGATTGTTACCTGGTGAGTGACTATTTGGTGAGTGACTGTTACCTGGTGAGTGACTGTTACTTGGGTGGTGACTGTTACCTGGAGTGACTGTTACCGGTGAGTGACTGTTACTTGGTGAGTGACTGTTACTACCTGGTGAGTGACTGTTACCTGGTGAGTGATGATTTGGTGATGACTGTTACTTGGTGGTGACTTACTATGAGTTACCTGGTGAGTGAGTGGCTTACCTGGTGAGTGACTTACCTGGTGAGTGACTGTTACCTGTGAGTGACTGTTACTGAGTGACTGCTACTTGGTAAGGACTGTTGCTTGGTGAGTGACTGTTTCCTGGTGACTTGTTACCTAGTGAGTGAGTACCTGGTGACTGACTGTTACCTGGTGAGTGACTGTTACTTGGTGAGTGAGTTACTTGGTGAGTGACTTACCTGGTGAGTGACTGTTACCTGGTGAGTGACTGTTACCTGGTGAGTGAGTTACCTGGTGAATGAATGTTACCTGGTTGACTGTTACCTGGTGAGTGAGTTACTTGGTGAGTGACTTACCTGATGAGTGACTGTTACCTGGTGAGTGAGTTACCTGGTGACTGACTGTTACCTGGTGACTGACTGTTACCTGGTGAGTGACTGTTACTTGGTGAGTGAGTTACTTGGTGAGTGACTTACCTGGTGAGTGACTGTTACCTGGTGAGTGACTGTTACCTGGTGAGTGAGTTACCTGGTGAATGAATGTTACCTGGTGAGTGACTGTTACCTGGTGAGTGAGTTACTTGGTGAGCGACTTACCTGATGAGTGACTGTTACCTGGTGAGTGAGTTACGTGGTGAATGACTGTTACCTGGTGAGTGACTTACTTGGTGAGTGAGTTACTTGGCAAGTGACTTACCTGGTGACTGCTACTTGCTGAGTGTGGTGTTACCTTGTCACTCCTGTCACACCCACAGTAACTGAAGCATCTCTTTGTCACACTTATAGTAACTGAAGCATTACCTCCTCTGATTATCACCAAGACCCTCTAGATGCCCATGCAGTCACCTTGTTAGCATCACCAGGTAATAATCACCTTGTTAGCATCACCAGGTAGTAATCACCTTGTCACACCTATAGGGTACAAGAAGGAAGTTTTTAAGAAAGGTTATTAAAACACACATTACCACTGATTCATTATTTATAAAAATATTAAAAAACTTATGACACCTATACTGTACTGTATTCTTATCTGTGATCTAAAACAGTCCATAAAATGCCATCTTTTGTGTAAGAATATTTCATGATATGTTTAATGTGTAGATCTTTTTGTGGTCATGTTGATTTATTCTGATTTTCATAATTTTGTATTTTTTAAACTTAAGACAAAATATTGGTAATTGTTAAAAACTTAATATTGTATCTTGAATCAGAACTTAAAAAGCATTTTAAAAAATCTAGTTTTTGTCACCATAACTTAAAATAAACTTCATTGATTTACTAAATCTTCAGTTACAATTTCTTTACATATAGACTGGAGTTAATACTCAATTTATATGAAGGAACAGTGTAGCACAGGGACACAAACACGTCGTTCACTAGTGACTGGTAGCTAGCTGTCTGCCAAGGAGTAATATCTCTCATTAAAACTTGGAAAAATGGCTGTATTCCTATGATAAAAAAAAAGGTGAATGGTCTGACACAAGGGTCAGCATTGTGACAGAAAAATGCATCACTGCCTTTTATTATAAATAAAATTGTCCAACCAACATTACATCTTTTTACTCCATGTGAATAAAGTTCCCACTGATGTCTACAACCAAATGAATTGATATATACAAAAAGGTAGAGAATTATTTTGCCGAGAGGAATTGCCTTTGGATAAGGCATCACAAAAACTGTGACCAAGTCCCAGGTTGGTGATCTGACACACAGTTGCAGGGTCTCAATTGTTTCTTTTACTTTGACAACACAACATATACTGAATATCGTTTCTCACTCTTAAGCCGTTATATTTTTTCTATTTCTCTATTAATTTATGTGATTTTTTTTCCACCCCTCAGGCCCTGATGTGGGTCGGTGACCTGTGTATGGGTGGGCTAATCCCCGTAAAAGTAATAAATAAATAAAATAAAAAAATAGTCGTAATGACAAACGATGGTGTGCAAGCAATGATCAGGTGGCATGCCAGTTTCATTGTGATGTGTAAAGCAGACACTCATTTCTTGAACTACCACTGTATCATTATCAACAGGCACTTTGTGGGGTTTGATCACCTATCTCTCCTGTTATTAGACTTGTTAATTTGATTCATACAAGGGCCAAAGAGGATTCAAGTTTCAAGTCCT
The DNA here is from genome assembly GCF_018991925.1 of Homarus americanus. Lineage (NCBI taxonomy): Eukaryota > Metazoa > Arthropoda > Malacostraca > Decapoda > Nephropidae > Homarus > Homarus americanus. The sequence continues at coordinate 302,520 of NW_024749921.1, read as the reverse complement.
TTCTGGATGAACTGTTAGCCGAGTATAGTGATTTATTGCTGCACTAAATCGGATGGCTTAGCAAAGTAAAAATACTGTGTCAATTTGTTTGACTCTTACTAGAAATTAAAGCTTTCATGGAGTCAAGAAATAAAGATACTGTACTTCCCAATTATCACACAAATTGAATGACCTCAACTGTAGAGTGGAAGAGAAGCAGAAGACAATGATTAGTGCAGTGAAAGGTTGCAAGTGGAAACTTAACCTTCTGGTATACCAAGTCCAGAAAAAAATATATATATTTTCCCTCTGCTCCAAATACTAGCAGCAAATGAGACTGATGTCAGGATCATGGACACTAATAAGTACAATGATTTCCTGACCAGTTTTGGACAGGAGTTCCATGACAGATCTAGTGATGGAGCCCTGTGTCATGTTTATTACAAAGCCCTTCATGGTAGTGGACGTTAGTAAAATTTTTGAACAAATTAGTGTGATGTTTGGCCTTTGGAAATGGTGACTATCAACCTTCAAAATAACATTCAGTTGAAATCAAGGCAATCTGCCACAAGGTTCTGGAGCCTCGTGATACTGAAAGACACAGCAACATCCGGGAGGTAGGAATGACAGTGGCTTCCCTGTTTGGCTCTACCTCTTCCAACATGAACTGTATCTGAATGTCTCCTCTCAGGATACACACTAAAGTACAGTACACAACACAGGTGGTACAGCATGCAGTGGCAAGCTTTTCACTTTAGTAAAGATAAAAATCAAATTTCCTTCACTTTAAATGTATATTTTTGTAACTGAACTGTAGTGAATAATTTTGTACTCTCATCAATTCATATACAGTATGTACTGTATTTCCAACTTATATTTTAGTAGCTCTTGAAACTTTTCATTAGTCAAAAGTAACTCTTATTTAAGAAAGGGTTGGTGACCCCTGGTCAAGCATCACACGACAAAATACTCAGCGCTTTAAGTGTTGTTTCACAAGTTCTTCTACTGACAATGTTGATGATTTTACTGCTACTCTTACATCACTCTGGTGTTTAAAAGTAAAGACAAGTGTTCTGATGGTACGGCGGTATGCTTTATTAACCAGCCTTCGAGTTGCCTGGTACACATCCCGCTCTATGTACTCTGCAAGTGCTTCAACCTTAACTTTGCTGCTGTCCTTTACATCCTTCTGTTTCTTTTTTGTTTTACTTTTTTCTTCATCTCTTTGTATTTCTTCTTTGTTAGTTACCTGATCCTCACTTGAACTGTCCCCACTTTCAGTCTTCATCAGGGCATCAAATATCATTCGTCTGGCTGTGTCACGAAAACCCTGAGTCTTAGGATCACACTTCACCTCCAGCAGTGGTCTGTTGACTTTGCTGAGCACGTGATCCTTCCACAACCCGTACACCTCCTTGGCTGCTGCTGCCACGTCTGCATCCTTCGCCTTACACAACTTGTGCACTGTTTTACCTGAAATTGTGAAATAAGAAATAAAACACCAACAAAAAAGTAAACTGTTTTTTTACTAACACTTTAAGACAAAACAAAAGTGTAGTAGAAGATTTTATAACATGTTACTTTTCCAGGAAATATAAAACATTAAACAGAGGGAGAAAAGCCTTTCATGGTAAAGAATCATTTGTTTCTTATAGTTGTGGAGTATGATAAGTTTTTATAGTACAGTTATCCCTCGTTTAATGACGGGGATGTGCTCCTGAAAATTTAACATTAAGCTAAATTATCGCTGAACGGGGATAATGGGCAATAAAACCTGTGGAGATGGCAGGTAATCATTATTGTACAATACTCTAGTGTGGCAGCTTAGAGATAAAGGAAATATAATATAAAACTTTAAAATAAGAGAAATGAAGAACATGGGTGTGTGTATGTATGACAAGTTACCAAACTAGACTGTCCCTGTAGCTACACCCCCCCTACACCTCACCCTACCTGGGCCAAATTGATCATAAGGTCAAAAGAATAAAGGGAATAAACATTTCTTACGTGTGGTAGTTAGCACACAGCATGGGGGGGTAGGTGCAATGCAGTATTTATTCTTTTATTTTATTTATTTTTATTTATTCCTTACATTTAGTGATACAGTATACACTTAACACAGTTCAACCGGGCGATGAATCAAGACACGTGTGTGACTGCTGACTGTGACGTCATATGGGGAAGGAGGGAGAGTGTGGCTGACTGCAGTTACAGCTCACTGCCTCAATACACACACACACACCCATGTTCTTCATTTCTATTATTTTAAAGTTTTATATTATTTTTCTTTATTTCTAAGCTGCCACACTAGAGTATTGTACAATAATGATTATTCCACAACTTTTATAGTTTCATTATACAGTATTCCCTTAAAACTCGGGTGTTTTAAAGCTCGCCATGGAAAATAAATAAAACAAATCTGAGGCTGTGTGCCAGGGATCAAGAGGAGTCAACACTACATAGCACTATATTTCCCAAGACGTAAGATGCACTCTACAAGGTACATTTGGAAAAAAAAAAATTGCAAAATCACTGGCTATATGCTATCATTTTTCTCACTACCCCAGTTAACTATGACTGTGTGGACCTAATGCCCACAGTGTTATTTCATGTTTCTGTTTATTTATGTTATTTCATATTTATTATATTGTCTTATTCATACATAATGTTGTTATACAAGTGCATATAGCTATATAAAGTATACCTATGTATTTTACACACCTGGGACTGGCATGAAAAACTCGCAGATTTTGCTCTCTCACGGGGTCCATTTTACCTAACCCCAGCGAGCTTGAAGGGAATACTGTATGTAACAAGGGCAAGATGCCATCTCACAGGCCGCCTCATTCCTGGTTTTTCCCCGTCACAGTGAGTCAATCGTTAATTGAATTAATGCTAAATGACAGATACTTGTACAGTATAGTCTGGATTTAAACGGTTATTGTTTAGGCGTTTGGTCATTTACGCGGAGCCTTGCCAGAATGAAATGTTTTAATTACGCGGTAAATTTCATCATTTATGCGGGACGCGGCGCTGGCAGGGTGCGCACAAGGTCGCCCAGTCATCAAAACATTACCGAGTTCTTCACCCGCCACCCACCACAGCCGGCCCAAGTCAGTGATAGTGAGGATATGGACTTTGAGGGGTTTGACAAAGAGGCCCTGCAAGCCTCTGTGGTGGATAGTGATACAATTGATACAAGTGATACACCTGAGGGCCAATAATCTGCCCTCTGCCTCGGAATCAACCCCCCATCCCTGTGTGCCCAGCCATCTCTTCTACTAACGTAAGTGTTAAAAAACCTAATATTATTGATATTTCTCTTAAATATTAATTGTGTGCATAGTGCATACCATCATAAAATTAAGATTTTATTTTTACTACAACATACGTATTGTGTCGGAGAAAGTGGAGTTTGGGAGTCGGCCCAGTCTCTATTTCAATTAATCCCATATGTTCTGTTATTTCGTTTACGCATTTCTCGTTTTACGCGGACCTCCACGGGTTCAATTGACCGCGTAAATGCAGACTATACTGTATAATATAGTGATAAATTTGGAACACAGTCTGATTTATAAAGAGAAATTCCAGGAAAAATATAATTAATACTGTAATTCCAAATACCTGTAATTTAACTGACATAGTCATATCAATTCTGTAACATAATAAAGACAACTGTTTTTTAATAATAATAGTTATACACAAAAGTCAACTGTGTTTTATTGTAGAGTATTATACATACAATTTATTATCAATGATCTCTGCTTCCAACCTGTTCTGTTTACATAAGAGGAGGAACCAACCTATATGAGTTTTGATGAGGATCTCCTTGGCTGGTGTCTTGCGCTTCAAGTGCTGTAGTGTGTCCACCTTCAGCTCAATAGAAGTATCACTTCGCTCTAGAACAACCTTGGCTCTCTCTAGTTCTTCTATTATCACAACACCCTGAAATTATACTTTATTGTATAAAAAAATATTACAAGAGCTCAATAAATTTATGTCTACTCTAAAATTTATATACACAAAGCTGTAATCACTACAAATGGAGGAGTGAGATGTGAAATACAATATATTTCTAAGGCAATGAGTAATGTGGTGAGACCCAGCCAATAAGCCATGGGCTTGTTAGCTTAAAGGCGGGACACTATCCTTCAGGACAAGGTTCATACTGTTAGCCATTTTCCCAAACATTATGAGCCAATAAACAAGAAGATACAGTACTGTAGTGTTATTACAGAACTGTAAGCATAAGCATGAGGAGAGAGTTTATCTGGCAGTGTGAGGCACTGGTTGGCTGAGTACTGCACTGAGCAGCACAACCTGTACTCACTGGTTGAGTACATAGCTTAGAAAAAAAGACTAATGAGTGTTATCTGTTCTCACAAGGAACAAACAATGAACTATGAGTGTCATGATGCAAGAGTTTCAGCATATAGGGTGTGAGATGCATCAGCCAATCACAGGCATCCCATGACAGTAGTGACAAATTGTAGGTCAGGAGCACTCTGAGCCTACCCACCCACGTGCCTGGCATGAGTCTCCACGTCGGAAACATGAAGCAATCTTTTGGAAATTTGTTTGGATAACCAGAATGGAGAGATTTTCCTGGTATGTTTCAGAATGCTAAAAAAAACATGCTATTGGAGAGTACACTTATCTTTCCTTCCTATTCTTGTATCACTACTATACAGTATAGAGTTTTTAAATTATTAAAAAAAAGAATTGTATCGTGTAGACATTGTATTGTACTGTATATGCATTACAGTATGCTTAGTCTGTGTGTTCAATGATCACCTATGGAAGGGTCACTTTTGGAAACCATCGGTAACCCGGTGAGTGTCCGTATATTGAGATCCCCTTCAAAGATGTTTCTATGTCGGGCGTTTGTAACATCGGGACTGCCTGTTTATAAAACCTAAGTTATTATAAAGAAACACAACATTAAATAAGATAATTGTAGCAGTAAGATATGACATAAAACACCAGCATATGACTGTGTGGTTGATGAATGTTCCTCTACAAGATTTTGTCTAAAAGAACAGAAGAAGAAGAAGACTCTGTTGGTACTGTACCTTTAATGACTCAAGAGTTGCTTGCTTTAAACAGTTTCCTCTTTTACTTGGACTTGATGGTGAGCTTCTAGGTTTACGAATGACAAACTTATCCATACTTCACAATACTTTCCAATAGAGGCTATGCTTTTTCTGTACGTCACCTGCCTGAAATATGGAAAAAATCAGAAACAATGTGTAAGAGACGGACAATTATATAAACAATTCACGAAGAGAAAATTAATCATTTGTGTTGCTCTCTGTCAGACAAGTGCACGATAATTCTCATGAACTGTATTAAAAGTCTTATGAGAGTTACACAGATTATCCAAATTTACCGAATTAAAAAGAAATACAGTACCCAGTATAATAGAGTACAATAAACCTGTGATACACTACGGGGAGGATTTAACTGAGTGCCAGCCTCTATTCCCGCCCCCACAAAAAAAAGAAAATGAAGCGATCTGATAAAAGTTAGATAAAAAAATTTAAAGCAAAAGAGGGAAACTGATAATCACTGATAATTTGACAAGGGGTAAGACAATACAATACAGTGGAGTGACCTGTTACACCATATAACTGTACAGTGGGGTATGTTATAACGAACGGATCCTACTACGAATATTCCTATAACGAACGGTTTTACCTATAAAATTGAGAATGCTATAACGAACGAAACTCCTATAACGAACATTATTTATTTATTTTTTTTTCTAATTTATTGTTTTTTTATTACAAATATTAATGATATTCTTTATTTCAGGGGTTTAGATGCATATTTATGCACGTTTTTACAATTTTTACAATTTTATATTATATTTTTCAGTGTTAAGTGGTTGTATTTGGGGGCCTGGAACGGATTAATCCTATAACGAACGAATGCTATAACGAACAAGGTTCTAGAACCAATTAGATTCGTTATAGCATACCCCACTGTACTTGATAATGATGAAGTGTTCCTACGGAGGGCTGGCTGTCTAGGATAAACAAGCTTGAAGAAAATACTGCACTGTACTGTACTATACAATACTGTACTGTATGGCCAAAGTCAAGCATAAATTACTGCTGATTGTTTTTGAGGTACAAAGATTCCTTCTGTGTGTTGTAGAAGTACTGTAGAGGATAATTACATGCATCTTTAAAACTATCTTAATTTCACCTTTCATTATAGAAGACATTTTGGTCAGTTTTCTAGTTCTTCCAGACAGCAACTTCAAATTTTCAAAATTTCTAGTTTTGTGAAATTTTACAAAGTATTTACCCAGCCATTTTGCTAGATAATGAATGATCGTGTATCAAGTCAGGTCATCAACTGTACTTTGACGAATTATTAGAACACTCCATCGATGAACTAAAACCTGGCTAAAATCACAGGAGTCGTTAGCAGTTTACCTTCATTTGTCGAGGAATGCAGTCAACTTCCACAAGACTAAAGTTAAGATTTACACACACACAAAAAAGTTTCTCCTCTAGTTTGGCAACACTGTACACAAATGCTGCGGCTTCTCAGTTGCACAAGTATCGTGACTGTCGTTCTTTACGTACACTCCCAGCGAGAGTTACTTTTATTACATTATACCGGGCATTATGAGCTATCGTATAGGAGTTAACAATACCTGCCTAACCTACCTATCCTAGGATGGAAGTATATTATAATTATTACTATTACAAGTTCAGTTAAGGAGGTTAGGTTAGGTTTTATTACCTTTAGTTTATATTGCGAGGAAGGAAGGTTGGTAAATCAATGACTGAGAAGTGTTCTATTGCTTAGCGTTTGGGGGTCGCTCGGTCAGCCGTGTTTCTCAACAGTGTCTCGCAAGTAAGGTGTTGTCGTGAAGTGAACAAGTGGCTACGTCCGCATTTAAAGGATAAAGAAGGGAAAAAAAGCAGAATACAAAAATAACCTCCACACCAATTTGTATTAATCTTCAGTTAAGAAAGAAGTGTTTCTCTAATTATATTTTTTGGTATATTGCTGGATAACCTGGTGGGGTGTGATGAGGGTTGAATCAAAACACCATTGACAGCTTAAGGTGTGTCGAGATTACCCCTCGGAATAAAATATTAGGTTAGGTTGTTTGGTTAGGTTTGGTTTCGTTCGGTTAAGCCCGATTTGGTTAAGTTAGGTTAGGTTAGATCAGATTAGGTTGGGTTAAGTTAGGTTAATTTTTAATCAAACTGTGCATATCCAGAACATTTTCAGCAAGGTAAAATCTCAGCACATAAGGTAATGTTTGAGAGCATCGCTACCACCAGAAGGAGTTGTTCGATTTCATTATTTTTTTCCACAGGTGCTCTTATCATTATAGTAAGTATTTTAAAAGAGGAGACATATACTAGAATCTAGTCAGAAATTACAGCCCATGACACCAGAACCTTGTCACGTGGTACATGAACTATATTACTGCCGGTCCGACTAATTACTCAAATATACCCAAATGTAGTCAAATATAGCCGGAATGAAGTCAAATAATGGTCCTACATGAATAA
>NW_024749921.1:287500-290000 GCF_018991925.1 Homarus americanus | reverse complement strand
AATTCAACGATTCTTTTAAATTTCAAAGCAAAAAACTATCTTTAACTTCCTTCCTGAAAACACAAGTAAAAGTAGATTAAATTGCTACTTTAAAATCACGACTGAACGTAGATTAAATTGCTACTTTAAATCACGACTGAACGTAGATTAAATTGCTACTTTAAATCACGACTGAACGTAGATTAAATTGCTACTTTAAATCACGACTGAACGTAGATTAAATTGCTACTTTAAATCACGACTGAACGTAGATTAAATTGCTACTATAAATCACGACTGAACGTAGATTAAATTGCTACTTTAAAATCACGACTGAACGTAGATTAAATTGCTACTTTAAATCACGACTGAACGTAGATTAAATTGCTACTTTAAATCACTGATAAAACATTATTTACATAAGTTACGTTCCACAATCACTGGGTGTAAACATCCACTCTTTACTCAGGTATAAGAATGTGTAAAATATGCTCTGTCGACACGAGAGAAAGTATTGGTACTTACCCCACTCAGCTTAAGAGTTACAATTACTTTCTCCCCAACCCTTTCTAGTCAAGAGTCTCTATAACCTTCACACTAGCAGGGGTTAACTCTCTCTCACTCTCTCTTTCCCTCTTTATCTACTCTTAATCCCTCTCTGTCTCTCTCTCTCTCTCTCTCTCTCTCTCTCTCTCTCTCGCTCTCCCTCTGTCTCTCTCTCTTTCTCATTTTTATCTCTCTTCTCTTTCAGTCTCTCTCTGTTTCTCATTATTTCTATTTTTCCAATAATCTCGAAAATCTTTAATGAATTTGACTCACAATTTTCTCACAATTTTCTCACAATTTTCTCACAACTTCCTCACACTGGAAGAACGAATTTACAAGACTTCTGTCATCTCCGAGGCAATGTTTAAACACTGGTTATTGTTGAATGTTTACTGTATAAACACTCAACTGCTTATTTTTCACTGCTGGAGTAATTATTTTAACACATACTATAAGAAAACTAAAAGAATGTGTCCCCAGATATGTATTGACATTACATCTGGACGTTTTCTTTCAATGCCTTTTACATACTTACTGTACACTAATGAATATCTATATTGATGTTATTATCGGTTCTTGACAGATTTTCTTTTATTATCAACAAATCTTAAGGACAAATTAAACAACTGGAATATATCGTAAAGGAAAGACCATAATTGAGAACACAGAACACCATTTAGTATAGGAGTTAAGGGAGGAGGTAAACTCACTCCCACATTAGCCAGAATTAGTTGGTAAATATCTGTCCCGACCAACAAAAGGCGGACAATTGATTATCATTATAAATTGTGTGTGTTAAAAGAGGGGGTGTGGCTGACTCGTGACGGCTGACTCTACCACACCATGAGAGAGAGAGAGAGAGAGAGAGAGAGAAAGAGAGAGCTAAGGGCAGCCAAGTAATGTTAAATATAGTAATAATAAAGAATCATGAAGTGAAATAATGGACCAAGATACCAAGGTTAGGTTAGGTTAGGTTAGATTAAGTGAGCTAATCTTCCTGCTTAGTCATCATCGATCTTCACCAGTCTTCTTTACGGGTCATTGAACTTCTCTCGACTCAATGGACCTTCGCATTTCCTGCTACAGTTAAGGGAAATTGACTATTACGCAAAGTTGTTTTATGACCCACTACCACCTCCTGCGTCACATCCTGCTTCACATACTGCGTCACATCCTGCTTCACATACTGCGTCACATACTGCGTCACATACGTACCCTAACACAAGTGACCTGAGGAAAAGGCATTTAAGAAAAGTAAGAAAAGTAAGAATATTTTCCTCAACCAAGAAAGAAAAATAGAAAGAAGTTAAGATAAAGTGAATGAATGAGTAGATAGATAAAGGGATAACATAAGACATATAAAGGAAGAGAGAGAGAGAGAGAGAGAGAGAGAGAGAGAGAGAGAGAGAGAGAGAGAGGAGAGAGAGAGTATAGAGATATACTAGCTGCGGTGTCTAATGCCTGCACAAATGAGAGGTGTGAGCTTTACCTTCTACCTGACTGTTACTGTGGTGGGAGGAGGGAGAGGAGAGGAGGGGAGGAGGAAGAGGGGAGGGGAGGGAGAGAAGAGGAGGGAGGGAGAGAAGAGGAGGGAGAGGAGAGAAGGGAGGGAGGAGAGAGAAGATGAGGAGGAGAGAGAAGAGGAGGGAGGGAGAGAAGAGGAGGGGAGGGAGAGAAGAGGAGGGAGGAGAGAGAGGAGGGAGGGAGAGAAGAGGAGGGAGGAGAGAAGAGGAGGAGGAGAGAAGAGGAAGGGGAGGAGAGAAGAGGAGGAGGAGAGAAGAGGAGGAGGGAGAGAAGAGGAGGAGGGGAGAAGAGAGGGAGGGAGAGAAGAGGAGGGAGGGAGAGAAGAGGAGGGAGGGAGAGAAGAGGAGGGAGGGAGAGAAGAGGAGGGAGTGGGAGAGAGAAGAGGAAGGAGGGAGAGAAGAGGAGGGAGGAGAGAAGAGGAGGGAGGGAGAGAAGAGGAGGAGGGAGAGAG
>NW_024749921.1:282500-285000 GCF_018991925.1 Homarus americanus | reverse complement strand
GGAAATATAATTAAGACTAATAGTAAAAGTCAATGTAATCTGTGTTGTTGGACCACAAATGGTGTTTTACTCATCAGGTTTGTTACAACACTGTTTTTTTTAATAGCAGTTGTGTGTGGTTTTTAAAGCAAGTTGGACGTGGGCGTGTTTTGATAGCCGGCAGGAAGAGCGCCGATAGTCAATTGGGGCGTGTTTTCTGTTCGATGGCTATGTTATTATAGAAAGTTGGGCGGATTTTTTCTAGTCGGTCGAGTATTCTTTTGTACTATATGTATAACCAGTTGTGGGGGGTGGGGGTGGGGGGTGGGGGTGGGGGGTGGGGGTGAGCTATTCCAGGCTAGATGTTATAGATATTTTTAAAAGCCTGTCTGGCGTATTTATATTTCTGGATATCTAGTTGTACAGTAAGTGTTTTTATGTATACAGTTGACGAATCTTATTTACAGTTAGCTTGGTTTTATATTCAGTTCGCTTCTATTAATGTACAGATGACGTGTTTTTATGTACAAGTGGCGTGTTTTTGTGTACAGCTCAGTATATATATATATATAGTAACTGGGCGGGTTTTTTTTATACGTAAATGTTAATATGTTATGAGTATTTGAGCGTATGTACTTCATCAGGAAACTTTATATTTTCAATTCCATTCGCTAGTTTTTTATGGCTGTTCGGTTTGTCTATTTTAGCCAGGTGGGCGTTGAAGGTTCACGAGGAGATAACAAGTTTGAATTTAGTCTCATCTTTCTATCTCTTTTGTTTGAAGGATTCTGAGTTTATCGCGTGGAAGCTTCAACATGGTGTAATATTAATGTAATAACTGACCTTTTAGTGGCTCGTTTCGTCTCCAGTCTGATGATGATATAGAGATAGTTAGGTAGTTAGGGAGACAATAGTCGTCGTTGATTTTCTTGTGAGAGCCTTTGGTTCTGTGTTGCTTGTCATGTTCTCTCCTACCGAGTCTAATATATGTTTACCCATTTTACTATATCTCTTCTTTATTTGGTCGTATAAGTAACTAACTGTGAAGGGTAAATAAGGTACTTTATATTAAACCAGGAGTTAGTGCAGTTGTGAACTTACTGAGCCAATGTCATCACTCACTGGGGCAGCAGCTCGGGGCAGGAGATTGAACCGTAATTGTTATTTGTCATCAATGAATAACTGGAGTGTGAAATTGGCTTCAATCCCTGGAGGGTGAAGCAATCACAGCATCCAGGTAAACCACGAGGCCCAGGTGAGGGTAAATCGAGATTGAGAAAGAAGGTATAGTTGAAACTGGTTTACTGTTATCATAGAACGTATACTTGATAGCTGTTATTGTATACACCACCACTAACATAATATATACTCTACTTAACTTTATCTCCTACTGTACTGTAAGATATGTTATCACCGGGCATCAGAACCATTCACCTCACTCATAAAGGTCAGATAACATCTTTAATAACCAAGAAAGGTCAACTAGTCTGGGCAGGTTCATCCCGCAGCGCCAATCAAGTTAAGTGGATGTTTTCGTCAACCTTGAGAAAGATAAACTAAAAGGTTTTATAGCTGTATTGAGTTTGTTCTCGTCTCATTGTGGCTTAGAGTAGAGACTGCCACATAGATAGATAGATAGATAGATAGATAGAGACTATTTCATCATATGGGCACTCAGAAAGAAGATTACGTTCCGGATATAATTAATTTATATCGCTTTGGTCAATTGTGTCTGTCTGTCTGTCTGTCTGTCTGTCTCGTTCTCTCTACATGTTATGGGAACACGGAGACTCTGACAGCATTACCATCCCCCCAGTTGAGGTCCATGGCCGAGGAGACACATAGCTCGCCTCCTGTTCTTACTATCCTGGTGCCGACCACAGTGACTCCTTGTATATCAAAGGCTTAGTGTACAGTGTGTTGTGTTCATACTACCCCCTAATGGACGTTCATGGCTCTGGGACGAACTTTCACAATCTCTGACAATAATGGTAGTCGCGGGGTGTAGAGTGAACAGTGTTTAGAGAGTGAACTGTGTTGGTAAATTGTCAGTACTTTGGTGTGTGAGTTGATCATTATGTTATTGTTGGTCTCATAAAGTAATATTTTTTTTAAAGAAACAGAACACCTGTCTCCCTCACAACACACCTGTCTCTCCATCACAACACACCTGTCTCTCCCTCACAACACACCTGTCTCTCCCTCACAACACACCTGTCTCTCCCTCACAGCACACCTGTCTCCCTCACAACACACCTGTCTCTCCCTCACAACACACCTGTCTCTCCCTCAGGACAAATATTATCCCAGTCTTGTATTGGTCCCTACAACAAACCGTAAAATATACCTTCGTATTTTTGTACAAACTTACAGATAATTAGGTCATATATTATAAACATACAAATTATATATCGCCTCCTTCACACCTGAGGCTCCCATCTGACCCAGCCTACTACTATTACTACTACTTTTACTACTACTACTACTACTACTACTTTTTTATTAATGGCCTCCATCCTTC
>NW_024749921.1:192500-277500 GCF_018991925.1 Homarus americanus | reverse complement strand
TATGTGGGTCAGAGTCACAGTGTTACCTCCTCATTCACCTGGTCAAAATCGCACTTCTTGTTTTCACCCCAAATCACCGTTTGACCATTTATAACAACGAATTTTGCCGACAATTTGTTTTGGTTCCTGTTAGTAAACCCTCCAATATTCTTATAATTTATCATGATTATGACATCTATTTACTTTCAGCAAATAACAGAAATAGTTGAAAGGTAACATGCAATAATAATTTATAAGCAACTTACAAAGAGAAAATCAATAAATAAATATAACAGTTTCACTCCCGTTCACTTCTTGCAACACTATGTCAGAGCCTTCTTGGAACTGATGACAGGACCAGTTTCCTGAGAGCCGCCCCCGCCAGGAATCACCCGTCCCTCCTCCCGTAGCCGTAGACAGAGGCGGCCACTTGCTTTACCATCCTGTTAATGATACTCCCGCTGCTCCTCCTGTACCAGCTTCCTCTTGAGAGATGTGTCTGCCGCTTGGTTTCCGTCACGTCGTTACCCCCGATCTGCATAGTGGAGAGCTCGCCCACCTTCCCTCGTTGAGCTTTCATGAAGGCACTGTAGGATGTGGGTCTGCCCGGAGCAATGCTTGCCGTTTGAATCCTTACAGGTTTTGATGAGACCACGAGATTCACTATGTGAAATAGCCTGTCTGTCTGAGAGGTTACCTTCTCCACCTCACTGGGAGTAATGAACCTTCTCTGGACTATATCTGATACATTGTCCCAGGCTTTCAAAATCCGGTTTTCCATAGACTCTTCACTGATACTAACAGATTTGAAGTGAACGTTAACTCGTACTCTCTACTATAGCAACTTTAGCATAATGCATTGACCAAATCACGCATTTTGTAGCTCCCCCTGTCTTGCTGCTGGACCAAAAACCAGCTTCACCTGCAGGAAGATTCTGTACCTAAGGGTTGGCAGCTCGGGGCTACTGAGCTCTTTTGTCGGTACAAGTTACAGTCCGCAAATAACTTCACAAAGACCCAACAAGTATTAATCACTCAGAGTACCATCGTCATATCTGAGGGTTGGTGACCACAGTCCTCCACTCTAATCGTTCTCAGGCTGTGTTCACCAATCCTCTAAGGTGTTGTGTCTCTCTGGGGACTCGGTCTCTGGCCCTCCTACCCTCAACTTTACCCTCTTCCCTAATATATGACCAAAGTTTCTAATTTTTTCTTTTTCTGAACATTTCAAGTATTTCTCATCAAGTTTTCGCTAACCTCACTACTTCTTCATTTGTATTCTTGTAAACACAATACCACATTTCAGAGGCATTTAACCTTTTTCTAGTGTCTGCTGAAAGTGCCCACGCTTCTGACCCATACAACATTCCTTTTAGTAACTTTTTTCTCAAATTAAAGTTAATGTCCAGTTTTATTATGAAATCCAGCTAAAAAGTGGACCTCAACTCGCCAGGAATTGAACCCGAGACCTCTGCGTGGGAGCATGGACCGCTACCACAGCACCGCAAGGATTAAAATGCTAATGCTATCACATAATTGACACGAGATAACTACAGTGGAGGTTCCCATTACTAATAAAAGAAGGAACAGACTTTGATTGTCCTTATAGTATCGTGGTAGCTTTCCCTGCTCCAACATAGAGGTCCAAGGTTCAATTCTCCTGTCTAGTGAGGTGTTGTATATATAGTTTGGTTTAAGTAGACAAATATGAACCTGTGACACCCTACCTTCGTTCACGTGTTGTGTCACCGGATGCTGTCTCGTTGCTGTAGCTTCTCGCCTCCTTCTTGTCTCACTAATGCACTTTCCTTAAGGGCACTATTGTCTGGAATTCCTTTGATAACCCAGTAGTTGTGTATTTTACGAGCTAAGACCTGTTATCATACTCTCTCTCTCTCTTTCTCTCTCTCTCTCTCTCTCGGACGTCACATAAACACTGTAAATGCTGTTAATGAGATGAGTTATTCACTTGTGTACAGTCAACAAAAATTGTCTGCACCTTTACAGTGTTATGACACACCGGGCCAAGAAATCTGAACAACACGGGTTTTATATATAGTCCTGTTAATTACTCCGTATTGTGTTTAAGAGACATACAGTATAATACAGTATTGGCTACACAATGAATCACACGAACCAACCTTACCAAGTGAACAAGATCTCAGCCGCCAGTACCTGTTGATGAAGTACCAACCTTACCAAGTGAACAAGACCTCAGCCGCCAGTACCTGTTGATGAAGTACCAACCTTACCAAGTGAACAAGACCTCAGCCGCCAGTACCTGTTGATGAAGTACCAACCTTACCAAGTGAACAAGACCTCAGCCGCCAGTACCTGTTGATGAAGTACCAACCTTACCAAGTGAACAAGACCTCAGCCGCCAGTACCTGTTGATGAAGTACCAACCTTACCAAGTGAACAAGACTCAGCCGCCAGTACCTGTTGATGAAGTACCAACCTTACCAAGTGAACAAGACCTCCAGCCGCCAGTACCTGTTGATGAAGTACCAACATTACCAAGTGAACAAGACCTCCCTCAGTACCTGTGAACCAAGAGTGAACAAGACCTCAGCCTCCAGTACCTGTTGATGAAGTACCAACCTTACCAAGTGAACAAGACCTCAGCCTCCAGTACCCAACCTTGCAAGTGAACAGACCTCAACCTCCAGTACCTGTTAATGAAGTACCAACCTTACCAGTGAACAAGACCTCAGTCCTCCAGTACCTGTTAATGAAGTACCAACCTTACCAAGTGAACAAGACCTCAGCCGCCAGTACCTGTTGATGAAGTTCCAACCTTACCAAGTGAACAAGACCTCAGCCGCCAGTACCTGTTGATGAAGTACCAACCTTACCAAGTGAACAAGACCTCAGCCGCCAGTACCTGTTGATGAAGTTCCAACCTTACCAAGTGAACAAGACCTCAGCCGCCAGTACCTGTTGATGACTGTACATGAAGATAATTATATTAACTTATTACTAACACAGACATTTACACGTAATATATTTTTGCACGTGTACTAATGTGCTTTGTTCTGTACACAAATGATTTAATGAATATATACTAAATTGTTATATGAAAATGAACAATGCAAAACACGATATGAACTGTAATTTGCTTAATGGTCGTGTTTTTTTAATAGTTAATACAAATTGCAAAAAACAATATAGTTTCATTAAATACTCATTGTTGAAATAGAATCCGTTTATGCGTAAATTATATGTTTTTTATGGTGTTATATTTTATTAATTAAAAAGAGACATTAGACAAAAGAGACGGAAATATTAATATAACATAATTTACAATAGTTTATTAGCTGGTTGATGGCGAGCATGATTATGGCCACACACACACACGCACACACACACACACGCACACACACACACACACACACACACACACACACTTGTTGTCAGTCACGGGAGTCATTCGTTGATAAATGATTCTCACATCTTCAGCTTACTGGTTTAATGCTTCTTAAATAACCTAACCTAACCTAACCTAACCTAACCTAACCTAACTGATGCAACAAATGTTTATAAATGCTATGGGGGTAAATGTTTATATATGTGATTGAGTCAGGTGTGTGGCGAACAATATTATTGCCTTTTTCCAACTTTAGTTCCTTATATAATTATACTACCAGCATCTCTCTCTCTCTCTCTCTCTCTCTCTCTCTCTCTCTCGTTACCCCTGCTCTATGTTCCGCCTCAACTAACTCCTGCCTAACCAGCCAACACCTTCAGACACGCGTAAAGGCTCGTAGACCACAAATTCGTGCAGCATCCTTTCAAACAATGCTAATTATGGTGATTAGCGCAGTAATGGTAATGGAAACGAGACATGTTCACATTGCAGTGATATATTCTCTCTCTCTCTCTCTCTCTCTCTTCGTGTGGAATATTCTGAATTGTTCTTTGATGGTTATAAAGTTATCATTACAAGTCGTCGGGATAATTTGTTTCTTCTTGGATCTAACATAAAAATACAAAATGTTTAAATTATTGATGAGACGAATAAGATATGTTGGTGAAGATTTACAGTACTGAAGAGAACACTGAAAGTTGTCGATCAAACTGTTATTGATTCAAAAGAGGTAATTCAGATACGAAGGAAACACGACATTGCTGACTCCTTTTAAGACGTGATCAGTTATATAGCCGTCAGTGGACACCATCACCACAGGGCCGCGGTCAATGTTTGCTTATCCACAAAGTCAGTGAGATACTCCTGCCCTACCTTGTTTAGTCTACAACGAGGTAATGGATTCCCAGACCTCCAAAAAGTTATTATATTAGTAAACTTATAATACTTTTGCCCGCCCATAGCCACAGATAGGATCATCAACAGACCGAACAAGACCTTCACTTATAAAAGACCACATGAAGGTAGTCTCTAATCTTCCCTACTATTCAATGTCACTTTCCTGGGAAGTAAGTTTGGTGGACTAGTTACCACAGTCAGGCATTTCTTCTCGAGATTTAATAAATTGAGGGATATCAATATCTTCACTCACTTTCGAGTCATTGAAGGTCCTTCCCTCCTTAAAGTTGAAGTCCTCGTTCTCTTTGAGGTCTTCTGAGTTTAGAATTACATTACACACTCACCTTCGTCACACGGCCTTACTCTCTCACCAGTAACACACTCATTAACCATCTCAATACACTCCTAACGGCCCCCTAAACTTGTTCATTATGGTAATCTTAACTAAACAGACGCCCCAGATCTTACGGAGTTAATAACCACTTGTACCACACCTGTGACTAGTGGGGTTGTAGAGTCAGGGGGACGAGTGCGGGTGTAGAGTCAGGGGGACTAGTGCGGGTGTAGAGTCAGGTGGACTAGTGGGGGTGTAGAGTCAGACCTTAGGTGTGTAGAGTCAAATTAGTGGGGCAGAGGACCTGGATGTGACACTGACAAGTTATTTCATGTCTGTGTGTCCGTCGTCAGGGTGGACAAGTTAATATTTGCGAGAAAATACCTGACGGAAATTTGTTTTGGTATTGCTGACCGTTGACTCCCTGTTGACCCCTCGTTGACTTCGTTGACCCTCGTTGACTCTTCGTTGACTTCGTTGACTCGTTGACCCCTCGTTGACTCTCGTTGACCCCCTCGTTGACTCTCGTTGACCCCTCGTTGACTCTGTTGACCCCTCGTTGACCCTGTTGGTCTCGTTGACCCCCCGTTAACCCCTCCCCCTTGAGAAAAGAAGTAAAGAAGATTATAAACGGTTTTTCAGCCAAAAATAGTGTTTAACGAGTGAGGTCTTGCGCAAGCTGATTACCGAATATATATGGTCGATAATTCGACTTCAGAGTAATTAGTGATTCTAATGACGTTTGGAAGATTTTAATGATGTGTTTTTCAATGCTAATTACTCGCCAACTATGGGTTTCCGAGGTGTGATTTTGGTGTTATTCTGGAAGTTCTTAATTAGTTACATCCCTTAAATTCCAATCCGAGGGAGAAGTATATTTCGCTATTAATATAATTAAGCTTGGAGTGTCAGCCATCTGGGCCCAAAATTGGATTTTGTTCAAAATCTCAGTCTGGCACTCCAGTCATCCAGTCAGGTGCCGGGGGGCGGAGGGTGCCTGACCTGACACCATATCGTGATGTCACAACTGAGCTGATCCTTGACTCTCTGTTCCTACAATGACTCAGTAACGTCACAGCGGATTCCTCCTATTTTTTAATGGTCTATTTTGACAATGATCCTGACCTAAAAATCTTTATAAAAACGCTCCCACTGATTGCTGTAAGTAAACAAACACAAGGCCCTCAAGAGCATCTTACACCCTTAACATAGCCCTGGCTGCCTTGTCTTGCCGTTGGAGACTTGTGAGGCTGCTCAGGAAAGCCAACACTCTGTCTACACTAAATGGGAACTTCACCTGCTATAAATCTCCTTCTATTCTATCCATTTCCCAAATTCACTTCTCCTGACGTCTCCTTATGTGTGGTTCATGATGATGTAAGCAAAGTTCTGCTATAAACTCGAGTGAAAACATCAACATGGATAAGAAGCAAGGCTATTTGACCGGGTTTTTCAGAGACGACTCGGTGGATACAGAGGGTGAGGATAAAAGGCAATTAAACGGGCACAAGTGATCTGTGAGTTGAGGTACATAATAATTGTAAATGTGTTCTCCTTTTTTTTAGGTTAGGTTAGGTTAGGTTAGGTTAGGTTAGGTTAATTTCAAAAGTTAATTGTTCGGGAGAAATAAATGTTGCACGTACCACCTCAGCCTGTGGTCACGTTACATCACCATTCCATGCGTCACGTAAGATAACCACTCCATGCGTCACGTAACATCACCACTCCATGCGTCACGTTACATCACCATTCCATGCGTCACGTAAGATAACCACTCCATGCGTCACGTAAGATAACCACTCCATGCGTCACGTAAGATAACCATTCCATGCGTCACGTAACATTACCACTCCATGTGTCACGTAATATCACCACTCCATGCGTCACGTAACATCACCACTCCATGCGTCACGTAACATCACCACTCCATGCGTCACGTAACATCACCACTCCATGCGTCACGTAGCATCCACCCTCCGCATACGTAGACCACTCCATGCGTCACGTAACATCACCACTCCATGCGTCACGTTACATCACCATTCCATGCGTCACGTACATCACCACTCCATGCGTCACGTAAGATAACCACTCCATACGTCACGTAACATCACCACTCCATGCGTCACGTAAGATCACCACCCATGCGTCACGTAACATTACCACTCCATGTGTCACGTAATATCACCACTCCATGCGTCACGTAACATCACCACTCCATGCGTCACGTAACATCACCACTCCATGCGTCACGTAACATCACCACTCCATGCGTCACGTAAGATCATCACCCCATGCGTCAGGTGAATGTTAGTGTCTCACCTGACCTAGACACAAACGGTCCTCATTATCATCCTTCAACACACTCTATCTTCTCTTAAGTCTTTTATGATGATGTTTTCGACAGATAAATGCTGCCATTAATATCATTCATCATTCTCATCTTTTCTTTTATAAACCTTAAGAGACGTAATGCATCTCAGGTAAACTGCTCTCGTTATAATCCCTCACCATTGAACACCTGATATCTCCTCTACCTTTTATTCTTAAACTCTCCTCAGGGACAGTCTCACTTACCGTTCATCAATCTTTCCTTTTCTTTACTCTTTCTCACTACATGGTATAGAGCATTCAGCTGTGTACAACATTGTCTTTCTCACGATTCATATTTTCGATACAATGTTGGTTATGAACTTACTGGGGCACTTTATTCACACAAGTGTAGGTACAGGCAGGAATCTTTGGAAACATTTAGCTCTCGGAACAGCGAATTCGTCTCACCAAGTGGATTGGGTTACTCTTATCAGTGCCGCGTGACGTCGGAAATTGAGGACAAATATCGTCTTTATTAGTATGAGTAAAAAGATTAATGGTTAATGTAACAGGTCAAGGAAAATAAGAGAGAAAAGAAGAACAGTTCACCAGTGATATCCACAAGTGGTGACTGTGAGATACCCACCACAGAAACACCGGGTGATATAATGAAGAAACACCAAGACCAACTCACAGTAGTGGAGAAACAGAGAAACACTGAATGAACTGGTAACTAGAGCAACACAGGTCACCACGGTGCCACTAGGTCAAGTAGTGATGTCTTTTTTTTTCATAAACAACATTTGTGAACTCGAAATAAACGTTCAGACAGACAGACAGACAGACAGATAGAGAGACAGGACTCTACCCCCCACGTTTGCCGGTAGGGTAATAAGACTAAACGAGAAACAGAAAAGATTAATAATTCAGTTGGTGGTCAAGAAATTACTGTACCTTCTCGGTGCTGTGAGTGAGGAGGGAGACTCAACTATTTTCTGGAACACAAACTAAGTCTCTTTCACTCTCGATCATATTACTAACATGATATAAACCTTTCTTATATCCCGAATAAAATTAATCTAGAGTTACATTTTACCTTTCTCCTAATAATAATGAGACACAAAGATACGAAGAGTTTTGAAAAAATATAATAATCTTCATAACGTTATAATACTAATATGTCCTACACTAAAGTAAACTCAGTGTCTTATTATTGTTGGGATAGTTCAGTATATCACAAACTGGCGGCAATATATAACATGACATATAAATTAGAGAAAGAATTATATTGGTGGTTATATTTTGTTGCAGCGTTGCCAGATAATTTACTCTTTAACTTTATTGGTATTTAAAGTTTATATTGTCATCACTAACACCAATTGTCTCTTAGTCATCTCTTAACAACACCACAATCGTTATCTCTTGAACTATCTCTTATAATCTCTCATTTAGATAATTAGGACAGAAATAATAGACTGGTAAGCTAAGCATTTCCCTGTAGCATTTAGGAATATTTTTAACATATGGTTCAGGGAATTGTAAATAGTTTAGTTTAGTTTTATCAAGAAAATTAGACATACAAGTTTAGATTGATTCTCCATATGTATAGACAGTGTGGGTTTATAAACAATATACCTAGACAGTACAGGTATACAAACAATATACCTAGACAGTACAGGTATACAAACAATATACCTAGACAGTACAGGTATACAAACAATATAGACCTAGACAGTACAGGTATACAAACAATATACCTAGACAGTACAGGTATACAAACAATATACCTAGACAGTACAGGTATACAAACAATATACCTAGACAGTACAGGTATACAAACAATATACCTAGACAGTACAGGTATACAAACAATATACCTAGACAGTACAGGTATACAAACAATATACCTAGACAGTACAGGTATACAAACAATATACCTAGACAGTACAGGTATACAAACAATATACCTACACAGTGTAGATATACAAACAATATACCTAGACAGTACAGGTATACAAACAATATACCTAACAGTACAGGTATACAAACAATATACCTAGACAGTACAGGTATACAAACAATATACCTAGACAGTACAGGTATACAAACAATATACCTAGACAGTACAGGTATACAAACAATATACCTAGACAGTACAGGTATACAAACAATATACCTAGACAGTACAGGTATACAAACAATATACCTAGACAGTACAGGTATACAAACAATATACCTAGACAGTACAGGTATACAAACAATATACCTAGACAGTACAGGTATACAAACAATATACCTAGACAGTACAGGTATACAAACAATATACCTAGACAGTACAGGTATACAAACAATATACCTAGACAGTACAGGTATACAAACAATATACCTAGACAGTACAGGTATACAAACAATATACCTAGACAGTACAGGTATACAAACAATATACCTAGACAGTACAGGTATACAAACAATATACCTAGACAGTACAGGTATACAAACAATATACCTAGACAGTACAGGTATACAAACAATATACCTAGACAGTACAGGTATACAAACAATATACCTAGACAGTACAGGTATACATACAATATACCTAGACAGTACAGGTATACAGGTTATGATTATGTATTAACGTCAACATAATGGTCTTGTTATGTACGGTCAGACCTTGTCACTCTGTAACTGTGGTGGAGTATCTGAAGGTTTACTTACCAGTGATATGTTGTAACTCTCTCTCTCTCTCTCTCTCTCTCTCTCTCTTTGTACGCAACTCATCAGTTTTACTTAGTAATTATACTAATTATAGGTTATCATTTTGACTACCATCATCATATGGCAATCTATTTCACGTAAATTTAACTTTAATTACAGTAATCCGGCCGTCACCCTGTATGAACCTGGTGTTTAGTGGTCATAATATACACTGCAGTCAAGAAGGAAGTCGGGGCTTAACCATAATTATTGTGTTTGTTATGGTGGAAGGTGTGAGAGTATTGGAAGTTTACGAATATTATGGTAAAATGTTGGTGGTGATAAACTACTAGTGTTTAAAATGTTGGGAATATTGGGAGCACTTAATACAATATACTGTACATACGATTATACTCAGAGTAAAGTCCAGTGTGGTATTTTAGACTTAAATGAGTTTATATTCTATGAGATAACATGATAGAGGCTTATACTCTGTGTACTGTTGCGTCTTTACCACAAGAGATATACTGAGTGACATTTCTTACAGTATTAAAAAAGACACTGGGAGATATTCTCTTGCCGGGGAAGTTAATGAGACACATTTCCCCTAATCTCTTGGTCATTAAGAAACATTATCTTTAATAGAAAAACCAATAGAAGAATTATTCCCACTGAGTGATAAGAGATTCTCCTGCATTGTTGTTTTTCTGTTATTATTGGCGCATCAGTAATGAATGTAAGGCAACACTAGTAATTATGAAACAGAGATAAGATGATAAATGTAGGAAGCAGAGCAGGGAAGAAACCACTAAAGGAATCTCTCAATGATTAGGTGTGAAGGAAAGATAAAACTGGAGAGAACTGAAGATTAGGGAAAGATTAATGTTGGTAATTAAACGACGACTCTCTTCACAACTCTCTAAAGTGTGTGTGTGTGTGTGTGTGTGTGTGTGTGTGTGTGTGTGTGTGTGTGTGTGTGTGTGTGTGTGTGTGTGTGTGTGTGTGTGTGTGTGTGTGTGTGTGTGTGTGTGTGAGAGAAAAGATAACTATAATAATAATAATAATAATAATAATAATAATAATAATAATAATAATAATAATAATAATAATAATAATAATAATAATAATAAATAATAATAATGATAAAGTTAAAGAATGATATGGTGATGAAGAAAGATATCCGGTTAGGGAATTATACACAGGAGATGAACCTACAATACTGTGTCGTCTATTGAAAGATGGAAAAGTTCCCATAACTGACAGTAATA
The DNA here is from genome assembly GCF_018991925.1 of Homarus americanus. NCBI lineage: Eukaryota > Metazoa > Arthropoda > Malacostraca > Decapoda > Nephropidae > Homarus > Homarus americanus. Next base: position 266,648 of record NW_024749921.1, on the reverse strand, counting down.
TAAGACAGAGACTCTACTTGTGTTACGGATCAGGAACCTGGAGATTGTTAGTAGCGAAAATGTGGAAGATTATTTACTCGCTTTGTGGTTTATGTCCGCAGTTAGACGGAACAATTATTTATTTTTAGATAAACGTAAAAAATCTAGTCGTTACATTTTACAGGAAACTTAACTGTGTAGAATATGAGGAATATCTTAAGGTAGGATAGTGGTGAGGTCCCCTGGTTGATTACGAGTTGTTGATCATTTTTACAATGGTTGGGACAGGGCTGTTCTTTTCGCTATCAGTTCGTGCTCGTATGGGCTGGAGGCGGTTGTGGTGTGGGTGAGTGGGCGCGTATTGTTGTTCTTTTCACTGTTCTATTATTCAATACATTATAAAAGAACAACAGTACACACTAGAGGGGAAATCTTTAAGTATTAATATTTAACTCACTCATTACTTTATACACAATATTTTACGATATCTTTTTATAAGTTGAGGCGATGAGGGTTGTTGTGTGGTAAAGCACATACAGTGTTACAAGGCGGTGGTTGTTCATATAGTATCTTGGTTCAAGTCGTCTTCCACATCCCGGGACTCAAAATTATCTGCCATAGGTCATCTTCTTGCTTCACACAGACGCCCTGAAACATAATGCCCTGTTCTCTCAGCTTGTGTGATATGATGGTGTGGTTTAAGGCAGGTGTCTCTGCCTTCTCACACTCATTCTGATAAAATATATACATATATCCTCGTATATACTTGATTTTAATGTGATTTGTTTTGCCTTCAAACTATTCTTAGTCGATAGTCAAGCTATGAAAATTTAGAAACATGGAATATTATGATTTTTTTTAAATTCCTTTCAGACAATTAAGTAAGAAAAAGAGAAGAAAATAGATGAAAACTGAGAAATAAAAAGTTTTTGTGACTCCCCTGGACGGCCCTCACCACTTGACAAAGGTTCCTGCCGTGAAAATTCTTCCAACAGGAACAATTAAAAGTGCCTGGTGTTACCATTCACACTGCTCCTCCCCTCCTGTTTGATGGTGACTACACACTTCCATCCCTCTCTCCTAATCCTGCTCTCTCTCTCTCTCTCTCTCTCTCTCTCTCTCTCTCTCTCTCTCTCTCTCTCTCTCTCTCTCTCTCTCTACACAACATAATTAGAACAATTCACTCGTGGTTTACGTTGTGCCTCTAAAAAAAAAATTTCTAAATCACTGATGGATATTGAGCCAATTATTACCTATCACAGTATTAATTCTCACAAATATTCAACCACAGTTAAGACCCATCACTCAGAAAGCTGTAAGGAATAGTGACTAACGTGGGCAATCAAACCTTACTGTGGGCAATCAAACCCTACAGTGGGCAATCGAACCTTACTGTGAGCAATCGAACCCTACAGTTTATTAGTTTTGTTACGAGTGTTTTGGGTAAGCACATAGCTCTATCTCTATTTAAGTAATACCTTATAATTCTCTATGCAAACGCACTATAGGTCACCATTCTTATAACATCTGGTCACCATTCCACACTCATTATAACATCTGGTCACCATTCCACACTCACATCTGGTCACCATTCCACACTCATTATAACATCTGGTCACCATTCCACACTCATTATAACATCTGGTCACCATTCACATAACATCTCATTCCATCATAACATCTGGTCACCATTCCACACTCATAACATCTGGTCACCATTCCACACTCATTATAACATCTGGTCACCATTCCACACTCATAACAGCTGGTCACCATTCCACACTCATAACATCTGGTCACCATTCCACACTCATAACATCTGGTCACCATTCCACACTCATAACATCTGGTCACCATTCCACACTCATTATAACATCTGGTCACCATTCCACACTCACTATAAAAGCTGGTCACCATAAAATGTTCGGTGACCACTTTTCGCTTCATTAATTATTCCCCTTGTCTCCTTATTGGTGTTGACAGAAATTTAATAAACAGACGGAGTTTGTAAACACTTTTTGTGAGGAGAAAAACTCACACACACACACACACGTAGAACAATACACACTACTCCCCCTCGCTGTCACTGTCCACCCCACTCACTCTTGCCTGTTACTGACGCCTGAATTGACTCTCTCTGTACTGCTGCCTCTTTTACAACACTCCCTGAGTGTCTGGCAGCCCTGCCTCTCTTAAGCCTTCCTCCCTTTCATCTTCCCCCCTTTCTCCAGTCCGCCTTCCATCATTCTTCGTTCTCACCTTCCCCCGTCACTCGTTTCTTCCAAGGAGAGTCAGAAACGACAGCCGAATGAACCACCAATGACAGCAGGAGGATTCACCACTGACAGCTTTAAGAGCCACCACTCACGCAGTCAGTTGCAGAAAGTTAAGAATTTCCTCAATATCTTGGTCATAAGTCTTGGCCGACATAATATTTCACTAGGACATTCAGTCACCACCTCACTGTAAGGTCGAGGGAAATCTCTTGTAAAAAAGTTTGCTCGTCCGTCGGGTCAGGTTCTCGCCTAAGTTCTTAAGAGCATCCATTAGTGAGTCAGTAGGAAAGAGACAAAAGTTTTAAGCTTCCTCCGGTTTACACAGTAATTACGGCCCTCATATAACCATTAACATAACCTAACCTAACTATAAACACGAGGCTTGTCTTCCTGTGTGGCAGATCATAGTGGTGGTGAGTCTCTTACACGTATCATCTCCCTCCAGCATGATACATACACCATCTCCCTCCAGCATGATACATACACCACCTCCCTCCAGCATTACACATACATTCCATCATCTCAGTGGTCCACATAAGTGACCCTCCATCGTGTGGGTTCTAGATTATTGAATCCGGTGTTTCGTAAATTCAATGTGACAGGATCATTTAGTCCCATGAAGCTCCGACACCCGCTTTGAGATGTGTATGAATCAGTGTCATGAACTACGGCGGTCAGTAGACTCAATCAGCATCGTCCATCAGTTTCGTTGCTGCTCCTCCCGGGTTAACAAGTGTAGTGTTATAGTGACATCTTTGGTGAGGGAATATACAATCAAGAGGTAAGTGATGGTGAACACGGGTTGTATTTGTTGAGGTTAATGTGTTAAGTATGAGGATGTAGTTGTTGTTGGCTGGAGCTGACTCAACCCATAACACAACTAACTGCTAAAACTATATAACTTTAACTTGTTCCCCTAAAAACTTTTAACAATCATTCCAGGAAAACACATAAATAACATTTCACAAGGCCTTACTTAGCGGAGTACATAGATATATTTTTATAGTTAAATGGGAAATGAGAAAATTTCCTGACGGCGTATGTGCAAAATGGCGTCTCGTTGATCTACTTTGAGTAAAAACTTCTAAATAACTTCCCGTTGTTGGCAGGTGTTGTCGTGTGCTGTTTGTTTATGCTCGGTCTGGGCGAACTCTCATGTCCACACAAAACGTAAAATTACACTATGAAGCTTCACCAAAGTTGGTTTCATTAGTATCAGATATCAACATAAGTACTTTTTTTTTTAATATGGCGAGGGGTCTGGGGGGCACAGCCTCTAGTTAGGTAAGGTTAGGTATGTTTCTTTGGTTGGTTAGGTCAGGTTCTATTAGGTTCTGTACCTTTTTTTATAGCTTATTATCATCCCAAAACACATAAGTGGAAAAAATTAATGAAATCGAACAACGCGTTCTGGTGTTAGCCATCTGCTCCAGGTTTACCAAATGCACTGTTCATTACACCAAGTGGGCAGGGCTTTGGTTTGAGATTCGGAAAAGGTCGACCACGTATCTCTATATTGGTTTCTTTATAAGGAGACTGAAAAATAAATAAAAATTATTCTAGCATTTTTGTCGGAAATTTATATTTTTTTAGTTTTTCTGACTTCAATTTTGGAGAACCTGAAATAGTTTGTTTCTTCTTTTATCTTGTTGGGTTCGGTTTACACACTAGAGGGTTAGGTCAGATCTTTATGGTTTCTCTGCCGAGCTCAGATTAAGACATGTATACTGATATTGTAGAGTCATTAGGTTAGGTTCTTCATGATGTATTTGTGTGGTAAAAATTTATTTCCTCCACTATACTTGGGATGTTTTTATTAACCTTTTCTTTTATAGTAAAGTTTCCCATCTTGGTTTCTTTTATAATTAAGTTAGTCTTTGTTAGGTTTGGTTTCGACATTTTTTTGCATGATTTTACCCCACAATTTCCCTCTACTTGAAAGCCTTGCCTACTTTGTGTGGTCAAAATTGCTTTTCGATCAGTGAAATCGAAAAAAAAATCGAATATTAACCTATGTTAACAAATTGGTAGGGCACCTTGCATATTTTTAGCATCGAACCAAGGAAACCTAACCTAACCAAATAGCTTTACCATAAATGTTAGTTAAGTGGGTCAGTTCAAGTTTGGTTAGTTCTTTTGTCATCATTAATGGTTCAATTGGTTAATATTCAGAAGCGGTCAACCACAGAACTCTTTATTGATTTTTACTATGGAGATAAAGCAATAAAAAAATAATACTTAACACTTTAGCATTTTCTTAGATATTAAATTTTTCAATTTTTTTTTACGACTTCAGATTTGTTTTTTAGGTCTGTCACGTTGAGGTGGCATCATGGTCACCTTCATGCCCCATTAACGTGATAGCCTTGAGAGCCATGGGTGTTGTTATTTATACTTTATAAATATTAAAAAAATCGCAAGTTCTAAAAATCTGCAGTGTCTTCATATTCTATATGCGGATGTGAAAATTTTGTTGATGTTTTGTGGATGTGACATCTATCACTATTTGACACCACCCATTTTAAAGAAAATGTCATGAAAATATTCCTAAATAAACAAATTAGTATTGTAGCACAGCAGAATTATCGGTTTGTTTGTGAATGAGTTTCTATTTGGTGTTCTGACCACAATGACTTCCTGTACTTCACTGTCTCAAGTTATATCGAGGAGCTGTGCTGATATTTGTGTTACTATTTATGGAAATTTGGTTTAAATATTATTTGAATATCGAAGGTAGAACTGTGGCCTCACTCATGCATGCTATTTCAGGCAGGATGGTCCCTGGCTCAAGACATGTGTGGACCCAAGGCTTCCTCTACCACCAGGGCAAGGTGAGCACTACAGTACATCTGCTGCTGTTATTATGACATGATGGACAAATATCTTTATTAATTTTGGGTGTTAACTAAAAACACCATTAGTATCCTGGTCATTCCTGTTGGTTGAAGAGTAGAATTGCTGGTAAAGGTTAAGGAGAGTGTTGCCACTTTTTAGGGGGAAGCAGAATCTTTTTGGACACGTTTGTTGTAATGCATATATGCCTGTCTTATGGGAGAGAGAGAGAAAATGTAGGAATGTGAAATATATACAGTTTTCCTTCCGAACTTTATGATCTTGCCATTAAAACTCTCTAAGGAAGGCTGAAGGTATTAATTACTAATGGCAATACAAACCAACTAAACTAAATTTATTGATCATTTATATCTAATGATTTGGTTAAGTTTGGTTGGTTTCTGCCACCAATCGTCGTGTCCCTACAAACTACTGTAGGTTTATAGTTATTACTCAATCTTATCCCAACTAATAAAAAAAAATAATTTAAAACACACACATCCTGGAGATCTTTCCAAAATATGACTTGGTGTAAGTGGCGACTTTCTCCTAAACCTTTACAATTTTTTTTATAGGAGCACAACATGATGTAAAGTTAATTTTATTTTTCTTCCAGGTAGGTGAAAGTTAACAGCTCCTCGAGGGACCATAACACATTACACTTCAGGTATGTCCAAGTCAGTTTCATATATCAGGTATCGATGTTTTTGTATTTGCTTGTGAGTTTTATGTATCAAGGGTCAGTGTATTGAGTGCTCCTTGATATGTGGAGTACCGGTGGGGGGGGGGGGATAGTTTTGTATATCCACTTCTTTAATTTTTTAGGCGCTCTCGTTGTGTATCATTTAGGGAGGAAGACTATGCAGGGGAAGCATGGGTGAGCTTGGGAAGTATGAATGTTTAGTAAGCACTAAGGAGCTTGGGTGTGGGAACTCTGAGGGACTTGAGAGGTCAGAGGTGGTGATGATGAAAACTGGATGATTTGACAATTGTGTTACTCTCCATTTACCTGTTGTAATCACTGAGGAAGAGTCGGTCGAGTGAGTGTTTGAGGTGTACCGGAAGTAACATTCATATATGTTCATGGGTTAAGTTTTCAAACTGCTGATACAACAGTCAAACTGAAGGCACTCAGTGGAAGATCCTATCACTTGTTCAGTTGATGATTACTCACGGCTCATAGGCTAGTTACCGTGGGTGATGTAACTATGTAAACCTAATGTATGTAACCCACATTTATATAAGCACAGGGTATTCATTTATGGTCACCCTGATATTACTGTCTGTTTAACGGGCTAATACATTGCTCGGCCACCACCCTCCAAGTTCTACGAGGAGTAAACAAACCACCAAGTATAAAATAAAACCTATGGATGCCTAACCATGTTATATAGGATAAAATGTGCTGCAGCGAAACTTAGGAGTCTACAATCAAGGGCTGAGAATCTGAATTCCGAGCCTTAAATGCCTTAGGTGTGAAGGCTTTAAAATGTATAATTGCATCTTTCAAAGAAATATGTCTGTAATTGAAAAACACACAAAATTGATAAAATGAGAATGAAATGAAGGGGTTTGTGTTTCATTGAGATAAGCAAATAATGTTAGATTGTCAGAAATTGTCTAGAAAACGTAGAGATAGTGTTACTACTCCTGTAATGTCCAGCTGGGCAACGGAAACTCGTAAAAGATCGGTGTCAGTAGGTAGAACCTAAAATCCTCGGTGAGGAGAACGTCGCTGTAGTTCTTGATAGGAGGCTAATGAGAGTACATTTGTGCATTAACCTTTATCCATATCTAGGAAAAGTGCATTGGTACTCACTCTCATCGAAACAGATAACACTTCTGTTTTGTTCAATGCCACAATTAACGAAGAAGCACTAGAAGTGTTGCTTTGCGTTGGTACGGCTGTACCTATCCCACATTGTGTAGGACATGACACTGGTCTTCCCCTGACTGCTTATAATAGCAACGACATGGCTGTCGTGGTTGTCTATCATACTTTGAACCCTTACCCGGTTGGAAAGTTACATAGTCCAGGGAAGTATAAGAGGCAGAGTCATGCATTATACATCACATATAACCTGTTGGTGCAGTAGTGGACTTGATCTGAACAACTGCTGAATGGGACGGAGGTAGGTATCGTCGTGGACTTCGAATTTGCTGTAGGGGTTTTGTGGTGTTTGGGCATGTTACCACCTTGCTGGAGCTGGTAACAATAGTCAATAATATGATCATTAGTGTTACAGTGTTTGCATAACAGTTGTTGTTTAGGTTTCGTGTCAGTATCCTTGGAACCTTGTGATGAACCAGCGCCACAGGTTTAACTGTACTGGCCAGTGGGGTACGGGCTACCTTAAGTGGATCTTACGTGCATAATAAAGTATTGTATTAGACTGGGCATAATCATCAGTCTTAGCTTGACTGTACACAGGATCCTGTGAAAATAATACAAAAGTTGGGGGCCAAAATAATGCGGAGAGTTGGGACAGGGTCAGAGGGGAGGTTGATGTGTATAACCATGGTCTTAGTGTGGTTGATGGTGACATGGTTGTTCGTGGCCCAATTTTGGAGACTGTTCAATAGACACCGAAGAGCGCTGCAGTCGGAAGCCGAATTGATCTCACTGATCCCATTGGTGGAGTCGTCGACATATTTCCAGAGAGTGCGAGTTTCTCTTAGGGCATCATTGATAAGCAGGAGAAGCAGAGCGGTCCCATCTTGGTGCCTTGGGGGACGCCACAGATGAGTGACTGAAAGGTGGAGACAGCCCCTCGGAAGTGTACGGCTTGGCGTAAGCCACTAAGGAAGTCTGTGAGCCATGGTATACAACTTCTTCGAAACCTGAGGTCGATAGCTTTGTTGATGATTAAATTGTAGTCAACTCGGTCGAGTGCCTTGGTCTTGATGTAAGGGCTCTGCTCGTGGCTGGTAGTGGGAGCTGGAGACCAAAACACTGACATACTAAACCCGATAGGAGGCATTGGTTGAGGTGTGGGCGTACGTTTGTGCATGTGTGTGTATGTGTGTGTTTGACAATACCAATGGAAGAGGAAGGGAGGAATCGTTTGTGTAATGATATATTTTTTTGCTATTACATTCAGACCGGAACATTATAAAGGCAATGTGTATAACATTCTGAGTTAAGGGCCATTATAATCATGAGTGTTCACTAGTCAATGATGTATGTAGTCTCAACACAGCTGGCCTTGCATTATCTCATTTAGTTTCGATACGGATTCTTTCTGAAGGTGAAACAGACTTTTTGAGGCGCCTGTACATGAGAGAGGCGAGGTGATTGATTCAGCTGGTAATCTCTCGTTACCATACAGGGATGTTTTTCCACAAAGGCTTAAAGGAAATACAAATAAAGCATATTTTTGATTGTGATCTACAGGAAGGGAAAAAAAACAACAACTTGTAATTCAATTTAAAAACAAAGCTGGGGACAATAGTGGATCAGACTGTTGGTGAAACTGCCATGGTTGTCCACAGATCCGGTAACCTTTTGTTTAACTTTACTTATGGCGGTTTGTTATTGATAGTTTATTTTTCTATTTGTTGTTTTCGACTGCAGTAAAACACTAACTCCCCCCCTGTGAAAAATAACGTGTGCAAAATATGGTGTCAGTAACATAGTGTTTGTTGAGTTGTATAGTGTCTTATTGTGTTGTGTAGTGTCTTGTGTTGTGTAGTGTCTTGTTGTGTTGTATAGTGTTGTATAGTGTCTTGTTGTGTTGAATAGTGTATTGTGTTGTATAGTGTCTTGTTGTGTTGCATAGTGTCTTGTTGTGTTGTTTTCTGTTTATTTATCGAGTCGCCGATTTGAGTTTCCATCACTCTTATACGACACAATCCTTCCGTATTAGTATGGCTATAACACACATACCCACACACACACACACACACACACACACACACACACACCCACACCCACACACACAGAGGAGAGATAGAATGATAGATAACAGACAGCAGGTAAGAGTGAGATACCCTCCTCAGCACTATAGAGCAACACATCCAGTATTCACCATCAGTCTAACGCTACACCTCTGACGTGTACACTACAACGTCATCTGGCAAGACACGGAAGATATAATTTATCGTTGGGTTTTATAGTCGATTTGTTTATCTTTAGTTAATCTCACAAAAACTCACTCAGGAGGTTATTATCAGTCACGTGCTGCCACCACCCGTAACTCACCAACTATGTTAGTGAGTCTGGGGGAAATAATTCGTTTTTATATTCACTGTGTATAAAGTCACTTGGTATTATTTTCTGTAGTGGTCTAAGGTTACCACAGGATTATGTAAATATCAAATTACACTATTTACATTTATTAACAAAATAAAATACATTTATATCAAAGAAGATGGTTAGTTATTGTGAAAGGTTTCACTATTAAATACACTTAGGCTTAACTCCTGGTCAATCCACTTAGTAACTCCTAAGGGTTAATTCCACAAGTCTCACAACTGACATTGAAGAGCTCAGTGTGAGGGTGAGTGGCGCGACCTGTCTCTATGAAGTCTGACCACACATATGGTTACATCTCTGAGGGCACTGCTCCTCCCTGGGGGTATTGCTGAGTCTGTAGTTACAGTCAACAGCGGCTCGGCTGGCCATCTCGCCTGGCCAACACTGGCCAGGGCTGGCCACAGCCCTGGGCCACCTGGAAAGACTAACTCTAAGGACTGGACTTATCAGTGCCAGTGATGGAAATCTGTACGCCTGCAATTTGCTACAGCTGAAACCACTTACAGTAGCACCACCCATCACAGTCAACGCCTCTCTTGGTCAACAAGATATATTAACTCCCACAATATATACCGCTTTAGTACAGGAAGTTGTGTTCTTACAGTGTAACAACGTCTCGCTAACGTTGTGTTCTTACAGTGTAACAACGTCTCGCTAACGTTGTGTTCTTACGATGTAACAACATACGTCTCGCTAACGTTGTATTCTTACAGTGTAACAACATACGTCTCGCTAACGTTGTGTTCTTACAGTGTAACAACGTCTCGCTAACGTTGTGTTCTTACAGTGTAACAACGTCTCGCTAACGTTGTGTTCTTACAGTGTAACAACGTCTCGCTAACGTTGTGTTCTTACAGTGTAACAACATACGTCTCGCTAACGTTGTGTTCTTACAGTGTAACAACATACGTCTCGCTAACGTGTGTGTAATAAAACCTGGTGATCACTAGTGAAGGCATTATAGCGAGACAGTTTTGAAGAACAGGAGGCCTTCAACCTAAAATTTACACAAAGAAAGCGAGGTGTAACAACAAAAGAAAATGTGATGTAATATAGCGGGAACGAGATGTAATGCGGCAAATAAAAACAAATAGTGGTGATTATAAAAGATTAGATTTTCCTTAACAACCAGTCAGCAGAAGGAAACACAAATAGATCTGACTTTGTTGTTAAAAAGGGATAAAGAAGTTAAAATATTTAGGTCAAGGGTCATTAATTATAACAGGTGAGGAGAGACAAAGTTGTGGGTCTTCCTGGTTGGTAGATTAAGTAGTAATTGCTATCAGAGTTTCAAGTACCATTAACTATGTCGAGGGTAGAGTGAAGCAGAAGGTTAGTGGGGAATGTAATTAAGTAAATTAATGGAAGGAACGTGAAAAACACTTCACAAAACTCGACTCTCTCTTTTTATGTCACTATTATTTATCATTTCTTATTCATTATCATTTGTTTTGTTATTTATGTTTCTGTTGTTTGTAAATTTCGGTAAATAGTTCGACCAGGTTACGGCCTCTGTGTTGTGTGAGGTAAAATATAATAACTCTTTGGGAATAACACGAAAATAAGAATTTGTGGATAAGGGAAAAGAAAATCGAAAAAAAAACAACGAAGCAAAGAGGAAAATGAATAAACGAAGCAAAGAGGAAAATGAATAAAACGAAGGAAAAAGTAGGAATATTTACGAACAAAATGAAGAATAAAACCATAAAGAAAAGAATATTCTTAAAGGCTTTTATCGTTGTTACAAGAACCTAAACACGACTTGAATAAGAATTGTTTGTGAGAGTTGTACCAGTGTCTGTGTTTTGGTAGGTCATAAAAGTGGATTAATCTCTCAAAAACTACCAAGTTCCTCAAGTTGAATCTTCACTGTTCTTAAGTGTGTTTTTGTTGTGTGTGTGTGTGTGTGTGTGTGTGTGTGTGTGTGTGTGTGTGTGTGTGTGTGTGTGTGTGTCCTTAGTTCGTCCTTCCTGCAGAGAAAAATACAATTACCCTAAGTGCAGACCTTAACGATAGGTTAAATAAAAGGTAAATGACCTAAGATGTTGATTATGTATCATAATTTAATACAAAAATACTCTGATCAAATAAGAAACTGAACCAAAAATCAACAAAAGGAGTTAAATCTCAAACGACTCTCTGCCATATTTGTTCATTGGTGTTCATATTAATTTTCAGAAGGACACTTAACTTCACTTCCCCGTTGTAGCCTATGAGGGGCCAGTTCACCCGACGTTGGAGCCGTGTTATTCCATTTTGGCCTGGAATCGTTCACTGAAATTGGTTAAATTAATAGAACATTAAATTATATTAGATATATTAGTAACGTTTACTTATCTAATACAATTATTGATAACTGACAAACTAACAGTGTGATTACAAATTGGTGTGTCATATTATTATAAGAGGAAATTGAACTTTTTTGAACTTGGAACCAAAATATCGGGTATAATATAAAACTGGAAAACAGTAAATAAAATGTAGCCTTGTTTAGTTTATTTATTTTTGTTATCTTTTTGTGAATTTCTAAATGACAATAATATAAATCAGACATAGAATTTGACTGATGACCCCAGTAAGTGGACGTCATATGGCCTCCAAATGAAACAAAGCTGCTGGTTACGACGGTTTTGTGGCCAGGTGGACCAGGTAGTAGGCCTACAGCTGGCCCCCACCATCTGTGGCCCAGTAGTACAGCTGGCCCCCACCATCTGTGGCCCAGTAGTACAGCTGGCCCCCCACCATCTGTGGTCCAGTAGTGTACACGCCATGAAGAATATGGAGGAGAACCTGACAATTATTTTAGTCAGTAAACCTTCACACTGACTATAATTATGTGGTTGTATACGTATGTCTTATGGTAGGGCTCTTATTAAGAAAAATTCCTTACTTGTTATCAATCTTCCTTTACCTGTTATTCTTGGGCCGTAGGAGGTTCCATACTGTGGGAATATTCATTGTGTTAGGTTTGATGTAACAAAGTGAAGTAAGGTAACGTGGTACAAGTCTTCAGCAGAATACTCTATCATCACTATAGGCTGGACGGATAAAGGAAAACAGCTGAAGAACCATTAGAAAAATAATAAAAAATAAATAAATGGGATGAAAGTTCAGTGCGAGGTTTTTTTCTGTCGTTTTCTAAATTAAAAAAGAAAAAACTATCCACAGGCGTCATTCTTGTAATATAGTTTTCGACAATTTCCAGAGTGAATTTCAAGAGGATAAGGTTACGGGACGAGGCTCACCTGAATACAGAGTTTGTTGTCAGTATACACGAGAAGCGCTATTGATCATTAACCTGGTTGATGAAGTGATGATCATAATGATAAAAGTACAATAATGATAAATGATGATGATGATGATGATGATGATGGTGAAGCACCTTCAGAGGTATGTTGAGCCAAAGAACTGTCCCCAGGCACCAAAGACCTCCACTACAGCACCACAAGACCTCACACTACAGCACCACAAGACCTCACACTACAGCACCACAAGACCTCACACTACAGCACACAAGACCTCACACTACAGCACCAAAGACCTCACACTACAGCACCACAAGACCTCACACTACAGCACCACAAGACCTCACACTACAGCACCACAAGACCTCACACTACAGCACCACAAGACCTCACACTACAGCACCACAAGACCTCACACTACAGCACCACAAGACCTCACACTACAGCACCACAAGACCTCACACTACAGCACCACAAGACCTCACACTACAGCACCACAAGACCCTCCCTACAGCACCACAAGACCTCACACTACAGCACCACAGACCTCACACTACAGCACCACAAAGACCTCACACTACAGCACCCACAAGACCTCACACTACAGCACCACAAGACCTCAACTACAGCACCACAAGACCCTCACACTACAGCACCTAAGACCTCACACTACAGCACCACAAGACCTCACTACAGCACCACAAAGCCTCACACTACAGCACCACAAGACCTCACACTACAGCACCAAACTAATTCTAACTCTCGCACTGAGGAAGGAAAGTGATTTAACTCTTTCTTCTTGTGTGTGACGAAAATAACTCAACTTCCTCCAAGTGTGGGAAGTAGCTGACACTTCCTCTTAGAACACTGTTGAGTGTGGGAAGTAGTTGAATGGTAAAGCTGACAGGTAGAGGAATGGTAAAGCTGACAGGTAGAGGAATGGTAAAGCTGACAGGTAGAGGAAGGAGCTGACAGGTAGAGGAATGGTAAAGCTGACAGGTAGAGGAATGATAGAGGAATGGTAAAGCTGACAGGTAGAGGAATGGTAAAGCTGACAGGTAGAGGAATGGTAAAGCTGACAGGTAGAGGAATGGTGAAGCTGACAGGATTGATGCTTGATTTACCTGTAGTGGTCTGGGCATTGTTATTGTTCTGAGGAGTGTGTTCTCTCTCTCTCTCTCTCTTTTCTCTCTCTCTCTCTCTTTTCTCTCTCTCTCTCTCTCTTTCTCTGGTTGGTAGTGGTGATGGCAGTTCTTTCATTGAGTTTGTTTTGTCTTCAGGTGAGTCTTGGTGAGTCAGATCACCCAAGATTATTGTGTGGTTGACTCACTGGCTCAGGTGAGTCTTGGTGATCTGAAGTCACCCAAGATTATTGTGTGGTTGACTTACTGGCTCAGGTGAGTCTTGGTGAGAGTCACCCAAGATGGAAGAGTTGTGGACGACAAGCGGCCTGACTCACACATTGAACCATCTTGTTAAAAACTCTTGTGTGGCCACTACCTGAGACAGTGTTGTGTGGCCACTACTTGAAACAGTGGTGTTGCTCTGAGACAGTGTTGTGTGGCCACTACTTGAGACAGTCTTGTGTGGCCACTACTTGAGACAGTCTTGTGTGGCCACTGAAGATGATCTTGTATGGCCACGTGAGATAATTTTGTGTGGCCAGGGTTGGATTGAGTTTGAATTCTTTTTATATAATGTGTATGTCGTTTTATTTTCATACAGCTTCAGTGTGTGTGTGTGTGTGTGTGTGTGTGTGTGTGTGTGTGTGTGTTTGTGTTGTGTTGTGTTGTGTTGTGCTGTGCTGTTTTGTTCCTAAGGATGTGTCACTTTCTTGTCTCCAGGTTGACATGCGTGGAGTCAGGGATGGCACACATGTCAGGCTCACACACTGAAACATTTTCTTTGTTATGAACTTGGGGAAAACTCTCGTGTCTAGTTACTTTTGGAGGTAATCTCTTTCCCTGGCTGGCGATACCCTGGAATTCTATCTCCTTTGTGTGTGTGGTGTGTGTGTGTGTGTGTGTGTGTGTGTGTGTGTGTGTGTGTGTGTGTGTGTAGACGTCATTACATCATTATCTTAGTGTCCCATTGCATCTCAAAAAGCAATAGGAGTTTTCATCAGTTAATTTAATATAAAATTCAGCAAGTACATTTTACAATTTATTTCCTAATTTATTCATAATTTAATAAAAATGTACTGACTTTTTTTTTCATCTGAATTTTAAGTAAATAAATTAGTTTTTTGTATCAGTTTATTTAAATACATTATGTTTAAAACTTTCTATCGTTCTTATATTAGATTGAAGGAAACTGGTATTTCCAAGTAATTAAAATAAACTAGTCATGTTAAATCCAGGAAATATCTGTTTATCAACTTTCTTTACCTTATCAGTTTATTATTGTTAAAATTACTGTAACATTTAAGTTTAGTTTGTTGAGTTTTAATAAAGATGTTACTGAGATTTTGACACACACACACACACACACACACACACACACACATTTGGATGAAGCTTATATTTGTTATATGTAATTAATTATAACATTTTAAGTAATTTAAATTGTGATTACATTTCGAGAGTAATTTGAATGTAATTGTAATTGTATTTGTAATTTAAACTTTAGAACAGTAATTGTAATTGGCCTTCAATTATGTAATTAGTCCAAGCCTGGTTACCAGAGCTTATTTGTGTCGTGATTAAGGAAGCGTATCAAAGGTCATTTGTGTTAGCGTTTTTGAGTTGAGGGAAGCTGCGTGACCTTGTTTAATGATGAGACTGAGGTCAATCTCTCTCTCTCTCTCTCTTCTCACTCTCTTTTCTTTTTACATATGAAAGAACATCAAAGGACGAAGTTATATTGTGTAGTTCCATCAAATATCAGAGTTATTATTTTAACCACCCAGCAGCAGCCACTGACAGACGCTAAGTTACCATTATATTATGATCTGCCAACTCGTGGTTGTCACTCGACCAGGACGTAATATATTTAATTACCATAATTATAGTATCATTAGGCTCAACTGTTGATAGACCAAACTTGTTGTATAGTGTATTATTGAGGCTTAACTTTATCGTAGTATAATTAGTATCAGTTGATAATAATCAGAAATTATTATAGTTATTTTAATGGTATGACTTTATTATAATTATTTTATAGATATTGATAAGTAGTTGTGAGTATTAATTCCAATTAGGAGTCTAATTCTTAAATGAAAATTCTGGTGAATAACAGAGAACTTAATCAAGTGTATTTCGTAAGTAACACAAGTTCTAATAGTGAAGGTGAAAGATAACTAAAACAAGAATAAGTGGATCTATTAAGTGACAATAACTCTAGTTCTGACATAAAGACTCAAATAATTCTGGTCAGTTCTGTTGTATGGATGACCACCGGAGCAAATACCTCCACGGGGCAGCAGAAGGCTAACTAACCCTCGATGTACTGACAGAGAAACACGAAAAACAAACACGAAGGCAAAACAGAGAAAAAACCCTGAAAATTTATATAAAACAAATTGTGAAACTTTGATCATGTATTAAGAAATGAGGAGATAGTGATATATATTTTTATGGATGTATTAACAGTTGGAGGAACAAGGAAGGCAATTTAGTGGGACTTTGGAGTATATTATTAAAGTTATATCGGAGGAACATCTCCCTGGGTGACGCCTGGTGTAATATACTGTATGTCATAATAACCGTAAATGAAGAACGTCATCACTAATTAATCTTTCGTTATTTTGTTGTATTTTATTAAAGCTATGAATCTTTAATGAAATGTTGACCTTTATCACAAATTGTTATAGAAATGAAAGCAAAAAGTTATCCCTGTTTTAAGGTATAAAGAGACAACTATCCATAATGTTAAACCCAGAGCCCAGCCTCAACTGACCAGGGCCCAGATTCACTAACTTCGTAAGCGGCTACAAAGTTCATATCTCCCGCGGTGGTGATAATTGCCCTGCCATGGTGAAGATTCGAGGGCAAGAAATTAATGGTGTTGATTATCTTTGTTTTCTTTCATTTTTATTTTTCCGAAGTTCCTTGTTTCTTTTTCGTGAATATAGGCGAGGATTTAGAGTTAGCTTCACCGCCACACATTAAAGTAATCCACAAGAAAAGTTACATAACATTAAAAGTTATATTTACACTTAAATGTTCTCGGTCCATATGCCGTGCCACGTAAGACACTCCAAGATGTTAAGAAATATACCAAAGTTTTGTTGAAGTATTTTGGTAGTAACAGTTTCTGCAACAACAACTGTATTCTGGTTGAGGTTCAGTTATTGTAAACGTTTTTTCTGCTCGTGAGTTTGAGGCCCAAATTAAACATGACTGGAGGAAGTTTGAAGTGATAGTTACTGTGTTAGGTCATCTTGTAACACAGAGGCACTTGAGGAGTTGGCTTTATCATTGTGTGAGTTAGAGGATGACTCTAATGCTGTTTGAGAGTGAAGAGTTAAGAGAAAGAGAGATAAAGGGAATTTCAGGAGACAGAAAGGGAAATAGAAGGAATTTCAGTTTATATTTCATAAAAAAGAAAACTCAGCTTAGAGTACTGAGGAGGAGGAGGAGGAGGAAGAAGATATATTAGGAAAACTTTTAATGTTACACAGAATTAGAAACTTGTCCCTCATTATGAAGAAAATGTTCCTGAAGAATTCTTCCTACAATTTGAGGTCACAAACTGTTTAAGTTGGCCCAGATAATATTGGCCATTGGTAATACTAACAGTCTTAATGGGTAAAGGTCGTTCATCTTACTTGTCTTTGTCGTTCTCACTATAAAGAAGTTAAGGAGTCAATCCTGAAATGTTATCAAGTAACTGTAGAGTATTATAGGGCTGACTTCCCCTTATGAGAGATGTCCTTCCAATAGTCAATGATTTTCATGTATTGAGTGATCTTATTGGCCCTGAACAGTACTTAAAAGGTGTTCATCTTTATATCCGTATGTACCTTTGTGAGAAAGAAGTGACCACTCTTGGTACAGTAGAGCAGCTGCTGTTGCTGAAAATTATTTGATTCATAATATTGCAAAGAAAAGTTCTGTCCCAGCCAAGTCAGTCTCGTCTGTTTTTCAGTTGAGGGGGGTAGTAATGTTAGGGCGGTAATACAGCAAACAGTGGCCAGTAAATGGTTAGTTCTGGAGATAAAAACAGTAGCCCACATAACTATAGCAGTACAGTTGTTTTAGTAAATCTGTAGCGTGTTATTACTTTAAGAAACCAAGCCATCTGAATGCAGAATGTCCCAAGGCACAGCTTCAGTTTCCGCCCGGGAAGATACTGGTAACCCGTTGAAGTGTCTTGGTAAACCAGCGTGTAGATCCTCACTTGTCATTCCGGCGATTAAAGTTCAGTGGCTTTTTTGTCAGTGTCAGAACATCATACAGCGGTGCCTGTTGAGATTCCGAGAGCTACAAGAGCTTCTCACAGTATGATTGGGAAAGGTTCTGTTCTTGGAGGAATGTTTGACTAGTGTGAGTGGTGGATCCATTACTGTCCCGTTGTGCCGACTGTTTCTGAAGACTAATCTTGTTTATTTGTTATATTTTTAGAATTTATTTGTTCATACACATCTTGTTTAGCCTTATTGACTGTTGTAACTAAAATGATAAGAGCTACAGTAATCTAGTCCACCCATTTGTTCCATCCTGATAAATAAATGCTGAAGTAATTTGTTCATATCGTAAAAGATTTGATTTATTTTTTTCTGTGTTTGATCTCTGTCTCTGCCATTTCCTTAGTATACCTCTGTTATTTAGCATGACTGTCTTATCCCCTGTCTGTCTGTCTCTGTCTATCTGTCTCTGTCTGTCTGCCTCCTCTTTTCCTCAATAAAATCCAAGTTTCACATCCAAAAGCAAAATTTTTCACGATATATTTTATAATATAAATCTCTCCTCCGCCTTCCATGTCTCATTCAAATAAAATTCTTTCTAAATTATTTCCTCTCTCCATTTTCACTGGTAAATGTTTTTGGTTCGAGTAGGAAGGAGGAAGAGTTGAGTCGTGAAGGAGGAGGAAGGAGTAAGAGTTGAGTCGTGAAGGAGGAGGAAGGAGGGAGAGTTGAGTCGGAAAGAGGAAGGAGGAGAGTTGAGTCGTGAAAGAGGAAGGAGGGAGAGTTGAGTCGTGAAGCAGGGAAGAAGGAGGAAGAAATGAGTCGTGAAGCAGAATATAATAATGACGATGTTTTGGTGAAGAGAAGATGGAAGTATGATGTTGGTAATATAATGACTTAACATGTAACATCCAGTCTTAATGATCATGTTTAACTCTACTGTACAGGAGGAGGGAGAAAATGAAGTAGAGAAAAGAGAGAAAGATATTTAAGAAGATATTTAAAACAATCAGACTTCATTTTCACAGTCAATCAGCTCAACACTGAGTGGCACCGAGCCCCCCACAGATTCTAATAATTTGCTAGTAACCCAAAACGATACTGTCTGCTTTTGTGGTTATTTTTGTATTAAGAAAAAACAAAGAGCCAATGAGTTCGTTGACGTGCTGGAATGAGAAGTCGAAACATAATGTGAGTTTGGGCCTGTAGAAGCAGTCTGGGTGAGCACCGTGTAATACTGGGTGAGCACCGTGTAATACTGGGTCAGCACTGCAATACTGGTCAGCACTGTGTAATACTGGGTCAGCACTGTGTAATACTGGGTCAGCACCGTGTAATACTGGGTCAGCACCGTGTAATACTGGGTCAGCACTGTGTAATATGGGTCAGCACTGTGTAATACTGGGTCAGCACTGTGTAATACTGGGTCAGCACTGTAATACTGGGTCAGTAACGTAAATACTGGGTCAGCACTGTGTACTGGGTCAGCACTGTGTAATACTGTCAGCACTGTGTAATACTGGGTCAGCACTGTGTAATACTGGGTCAGCACTGTGTATTACCAATAGCACTGTGTAATACTGGGTCAGCACTGTGTAATACTGGGTCAGCACTGTGTAATACTGTCAGCACTGTAATATGGTCAGCACTGTGTAATACTGTCAGCACTGTGTAACATTGGCCGCACTGCATTGGGTCAGCACTGTAATACTGGGTCAGCACTGTGTAATACTGGGTCAGCACTGTGTAATACTGGGTCAGCACTGTGTAATACTGGGTCAGCACTGCGTAATACGGCCGCACTGTGTAATACTGGGTCACACCGTAATACTGGGTCACACCGTAATACTGGTCAGCACCGTAATACTGGGTCAGCACCGTGTAATACTACCACCGTGTACATTGGGTCAGCACTGTAATATCATCAGCACTGTGTAATACTGGGTCAGCACCGGTAATACTGGGTCAGCAATCGTGTATCACTGGTCAGCACTGTGTAATACTAACAAAGCACCGTAATACAGGGTCAGCACTGTGTAATACTGGGTTCAGCACCGTGTAATACTGGGTCAGCACTGCGTAATACTGGGTCAGCACCGTGTAATAATACTGGGTCTAGCACCGTGTAATACTGGGTCAGCACTGTGTAATACTGGGTCAGCACTGTGTAATACTGGGTCAGCACCGTGTACTGGGTCTAGCACCGTAATATCAGCACCGTGTACTGGGTCAGCAATCGTGTAATATTGTCAGCACTGTGTAATACTGGGTCAGCACCGTGTAATACTGTCAGCATGTGCAATACTGGGTCAGCACCGTAATACTGGGTCAGCACTGTGTAATACTGGGTCAGCACCGTGTAATATCAACAGCACCGTGTAATACTGGGTCAGCAGCACTGTGTAATACTGGGTCAGCACTGTGTAATATCAACAGCACCGTGTAATACTGGGTCAGCACCGTGTAATACTGGCTCCAGCACCGTGTAATACCGGGTCAGCACTGTAATACTGGGTCTAGCACCGTGTAATACTGGGTCTAGCACCGTGTACTGGGTCTAGCACCGTGTAATACTGGGTCACACCGTGTAATACTGTCAGCACTGCGGTAATACTGCTCCAGCACCGTGTAATACTGGGTCAGCACCGTGTAATACTGGGTCTAGCACCGTGTAATACTGGGTCAGCACCGTGTAATACTGGTCAGCACACCGTGTAATACTGGGGTCAGCACCGTGTAATACTGGGTCAGCACCGTGTACGGTCGGGGTCAGCACCGTGTAATACTGGGTCAGCACCGTATACTGGGTCAGCACTGTGTAATACTGGGGTCAGCACTGCAATACTGGGTCTAGCAACGTAACACGGGTCAGCACCGTAATACTGGCTCCAGCACTGTGTAATACTGGGCTCAGCACCGTGTAATACTGGCTCCAGCACCGTGTAATACTGGGTCAGCACTGCAATACTGGGTCAGCACCGTGTATACTGGGTCAGCACCGTGTAATACTGGGTTAAGCACCGCGGAAGGTCAACAGCAATTGCAATGGCGGTGGGTCTAGCACCGTGTAATACTGCCCAGTTAGCACCGTGTGGGTCACTGGGTTCAGCACCGTGTAACAGGTGGTTCAGCACCGTGTAATACTGGCTCCAGCACCGTACCGGGTTCAGCACCGTAATACTGTCTAGCACCGCAATACTGGGGTTCAGCAATCGCGTAATACTGGGTCTACGTGTAATACTGGGTCAGCACCGTGTAATACTGGGTCAGCACCGTGTAATACTGGTCAGCACCGTGTAATACTGGGTCAGCACCGTGTAATACTGCCACCGTGTAATAGGTCTAGCACCGTGTAATACTGGGTCAGCACCGTGTAATACTGGGTCAGCACCGTGTAATACTGGGTCAGCACCGTGTAATACTGGGTCTAGCACCGTGTAATACTGGGTCAGCACCTGTAATACTGGGTCTAGCACCGTGTAATACTGGGTCTAGCACCGTGTAATACTGGGTCTAGCACCGTGTAATACTGGGTCAGCACCGTGTAATACTGGGTCAGCACCGTGTAATACTGGGTCAGCACCGTGTAATACTGGGTCAGCACCGTGTAATACCGTTCAGCACCGTGTAATACTGGGTCAGAGGCAGCACCGTAATATGGGTCAGCACCGTGTAGGGTCAGCACTGTTGTGTAATACTGGGTCGAGTAATACGTCAGCACCGTAATACTGGGCCAGACGTATCTGGGTCAGGTGTCACTGTCAGCACCGTGTAATACTGGGTCAGCACCGTGTACTTGGTCAGCACCGTGTAATACTGGGCTAGCACCGTGTAATACTGGGTCAGCACCGTAATACTGGGTCAGCACTGTGTAATACTGGGTCAGCACCGTGTACTGGGTCAGCACCGTGTAATACTGGGTCAGCACCGTGTAATACTGGGTCAGCACCGTAATACTGGGTCAGCACCGTGTAATACTGGGTCAGCACCGTGTAATACTGGGTCAGCACCGTGTAATACTGGTCAGCACCGTGTAATACTGGGTCAGCACTGTGTAATACTGGGTCAGCACCGTGTAATACTGGGTCTAGCACCGTGTAATACTGGGTCAGCACCGTAATACGGGTCAGCACCGTAATACTGGGTCAGCACCGTGTAATACTGGGTCATCAGCACCAAATGTAATGCTGGGTCAGCACCAAGTAATACTGGAAGGTCAGCACCGTGTAATACTAGGTCAGCACCGTGTATATGCTGGAATACATACACGTGTAATACTGAGTCTAGCACCGTGTAATACTGAGTCCAACACGTATAATACTGGGTCAGCACCGTCTGTCTAGGTCTAGCACCATCTTAATACTGAGTCAGCACCAAATGTAATACTGGGTCTAGCACCATTTAAATACTGGTCAGCACAATGCCTGTACTGGGTCAGCACCACCGTGTATGCTAGGTCAGCACCGCCAATACTAAATTCAGCACAAAGTGTAATACTGGGTCAGCACCGTGTAATACTGGAATTCAGCACCGTGTAATACTGGGTCGCTTTAATACTAGGTCAGCACATGATGTAATACTAGAACCAGCACCGTGTAATACTGGAGTCAACTGCGTGTAATACTGGGTCAGCACCGTGTATACTGGATAAACACCAAATGTAATACTGAGTCAGCACCACCGTGTAATACTGGGTCAGCACCGTGTATATGCTGGGTCAGCACCGTGTAATACTGAGTCAGCACCGTGTAATACTGGGTCAGCACCGTGTAATACTGGGTCAGCACCGTGTAATACTGGGTCACTTTACCTATAGTGTGTGTGTGATACAGTACCGCATTTACACCATCCACTGTATAGCTGAAGGTGTCATGAGGACCGTCTTGACCAGGGTGTGTGAGGACAAATGCTTGGCCAAGGTGTGTGAGGAACCGTCTTGGCCAAGGTGTGTGAGGACCGTCTTGGCAAGGTGTGTGTGAGACCGTCTTGGCAAGGTGTGTGAGGACCGTCTTGGCCAAGGTGTGTGAAAGGGACAAATGTGGCCAAGGTGTGTGAGGACCGTCCTATGGTGTGTGTGTGACATAGGCATCAATTTTACACCATCCACTGTATAACTGAAAGGTGTGTGTAGACCGTCTTGGCCAAGGTGTGTGAGGACTGTCTGGCCAAGGTGTGGGACCGTCCTGGGCCAAGGTGGTGAGAACCGTCTTGGCCAAGGTGTGAGACCGTCTTGGCCAAGGTGTGGAGACCGTCTTGGCCAAGGTGTGTGAGGACCTGCCTGGCCAAGGTGTGTGAGGACTGCCTTGGCCAAGGTGTGTGGGGACCGTCTTGGCCAAGGTGTGTGAGGACCGTCTTGGCCAAGGTGTGTGTGAGACCGTCTTGGCCAAGGTGTGTGAGGACCGTCTGGCCAAGGTGTGGAGGACCGTCTTGGCTGGTGTGTGTGGAGACTGTCTTGGCCAAGGTGTGTGAGACCGTCTGGCCAAGGTGTGTGAGGACCGTCCCAAGGTGTGTGAGACCGTCTTGGCCAAGGTGTGTGAGGACCGTCTTGGCCAAGGTGTGTGAGACCCACAAGGTGTGGAGGACCGTCTTTGCCAAGGGTGTGAGACCGTCTGCCAAGGTGTGAGGACCTGTCTTGGCCAAGGTGTGTGAGACCGTCTGGCCAAGGTGTGTGAGGACCGTCTTGGGCCAGGGTGTGTGAGACCGTCTTGCCAAGGTGTGGAATTGCTCCAAGTAGTGGTGTGAGGACCGTCTGGCCAAGGTGTGTGGGAGGACCGTCTTGGCCAAGGTGTGTGAGGACCGTCTGGCCAAGGTGGTGGAGGACCGTCTTGGCCAAGGTGTGTGAGGACCGTTTTGTCAAGGTGTGAGAACCGTCTTGGCCAAGGTGTGGAGAGGACCGTCTTGGCCAGGTGTGAGGACCATCTTGACTGTTGTGAGACCGTCTGGCCAAGGTGTGTGAGGACCGTCTTGGCCAAGTGGCAGAGGACCGTCCTGACCAAGGTGTGTGAGGACCGTCTTGGCCAAGGTGTGTGATCATTCTGGGCCGGTGTGTGAAGACCGTCTTGGCCAAGGTGTGTGGAGGGACCGTCTGCCAAGGTGTGTGAGGACCGGTTCCTTGGCCAAGGTGGGGGACCGTCTTGCCAAGGTGTGGAGACCGTCTTGGCCAGTGTGTGAGACCAGTTTTGGCCAAGGTGTGTGAGGACCGCTCCTGGCCAAGGTGGAGGACCGTCTTTGCCAAGGTGTGTGGAGGACCGTCTTGACCAAGGTGAAGACCGTCTTGGCCAAGGTGTGTGTGTGAGGACCGTCTTGGCCAAGGTGGAGGACCGTCTTGGACCAAGGTGAGGACCGTCTTGACCAGGTGTGTGGACTCAGTCTTGGCCAAGGTGTGAGGACCGTCTTGGCCAAGGTGGAGGTAGATCACTGCCTAGTTACATACGGTGCTTTCTTCTGACAAATCTTTAGTAACATAAGGCTGTGGTTGACTGATGTTATATCCCTTTGTATTAAGGGTTTACAGAATGATAATATCAAGGAATTGCAAGTGAAGAAGTACTATTGTGAGGAAGTGTTATTTCTATCTTATGGTGACAACAGCAATTATCACATAATTATGAGAGGAGAGGGGGGGGGGGGAGAGAGAGAGAGAGAGAGAGAGAGAGAGTCACTGTTCTTATCAGCATCACTATAAAAACAATATAACATCAAAATTAAAATAGCAACACGAGAAGTAGGATGTGGTTGGTGGGAGTCATTAGCCAGTTTCTGCGGTCAATATTGGGTAAAGGTGATGACACAGTACAGTACATGTACAGTACAGTACAGTACAGTCTGGCAGCTATGGTTATGTTAGGTTTAGTTGAAGTAAAAGGAGGAGAGTTGCTTCTGGTGGCAGGTAAGGACGGCTCCCCAATAAACGATTTTACAATATAGTAACGGAGGGTGAGGAGAACTGCAGGTGTATGATATATAAATAGAGATTGTTATATAGAGAGTTGGTTATATAGTGAGAGTTGTGGTTATATAGTGAGAGTTGTGAGTTATATAGTGGAGAGTTGTGAGCATATAGTGGAGATTGTGAGTATATGGTGGAGAGTAAGTGAGAGGAGTGAGAGATAGTGGAGAGTTGTAGGATTGGAGTAGGAGTTATATAGTGGAGAGTTGTGAGAGTTATAAGGAGAGTTGTGAGTTATAAGAAGTGGAGAGGTGGGTAGGAGTGGAGAGTTGTGAGTTATATAGTGGAGAGTTGTGAGTTATATAGTGGAGAGTTGTGAGTTATATATGGAGATTGTGAGTTATATAGTGGAGAGTTGTGAGTTATAGTGGAGAGTTGTGAGTTATAGTGGAGGTGTGAGTTATATAGTGGAGAGTTGTGAGTTATAGTGAGAGTTGTGAGTTATATATTGGAGAGTTAGAGTTATATAGTGGAGAGTGGATTATTAGTGTGGAGAGTTGGGGTTATATAGTGGAGAGTTGTGAGTTATATAGTGGAGAGTTGTGAGTTATATATGACCAGGTTATATAGTGGAGAGTTGTGAGTTATATAGTGGAGAGTTGTGAGTTATATAGTGGAGAGTTGTGAGTTATATAGTGGAGAGTTGTGAGTTATATAGTGGAGAGTTTTGAGTTATATAGTGGAGAGGTGTGAGTTATATAGTGGAGAGTTGTGAGTTATATAGTGGAGAGTTGTGAGTTATATAGTGGAGAGTTGTGAGTTATATAGTGGAGAGTTTTGAGTTATATAGTGGAGAGTTTTGAGTTATATAGTGGAGAGTTGTGAGTTATATAGTGGAGAGTTGTGAGTTATATAGTGGAGAGTTGTGAGTTATATAGTGGAGAGGTGTGAGTTATATATGACCAGGTTATATCGTGGAGAGTTGTGAGTTATATAGTGGAGAGGTGTGAGTTATATATGACCTGGTTATATAGTGGAGAGTTGTGACTTGACTTAACATAGTTTAAAGTTGACTGAATGACCCTTGACCTTAGTCTTATCCAGCTTTGACTGATGTTCACACTGACATTCCTGGGTTATTCATTCTGTCTCAGTTGCAATATGTTACCGGGATATTCCCTCTCCTTCACCTACACTCATCAGATATACACTTCATACATCTCCAACTGTTGTATTCTTCAATATAATCCTAAATATGTCAAGAAAAATACCAAATGCATCCTTGAGATTAATCATAGTATCACCTTAGGTTAACTGACTGGTGCCCTCTCATCATCGACTCGTGGTAGTGAATCTTCTTCCTCAGTATTGTCCTTTAGATAAAAACAAATGCTTCTAAAATAATAAAAAAACAAACTTACAACTAATTATGATAATATCCCCGGCTGCAGCACCAACCTTGATCCTTTCACTTCTACTTACATTCGGCCAAATTTGATTTCTTGTTCCCCACACAAACTAGAATATCCCTCCTCCCTGCCATCTCACTTCAACTTTCCTGGTAACAATCTCAGAAGTTTTGGTGGCCTCTGTGGACATAACAAAGTTTGAAATTTCGTTCACCATAATGTCTAACTCCCTCTCTCCTCACCCCGACTTCGGTTTTTTTTACAAATTCTATTCTACCAGTGTTGTCAAATACTTCTGTGCCCTGTCTACTTAACACTTACTGATAAAATTACTCCACAGTCAACGTCATCTCGCAGCCGAACTCATAATATCGGGTGATTTTAACATCCATGAAACAGTGTGTGGTTCACTTACTTTGCTCTCACTGACCAAGTTGATGTGGAGGATTTGTCACCTCACTTAATCTTACACAACTCGCCAGGACGTCCACATGGCCCCCCTCTATTGTTGGACGTCCACATGGCCCCCTCTATTGTTGGACGTCCACATGGCCCCCTGTATTATTGGACGTCCACATGGCCCCCTCTATTGTTGGACGTCCACATGGCCCCCTCTATTGTTGGACGTCCACATGGCCCCCTCTATTGTTGGCCCCCTCTATTGTTGGACGTCCACGTGGCCCCCTCTATTGTTGGACGTCCACATGGCCCCCTCTATTGTTGGACGTCCACATGGCCCCCTGTATTATTGGACGTCCACATGGCCCCCTCTATTGTTGTACGCGGTCACCCCCCGGAATGTCTCCATTAACTATTTTTATTAATACTTTTGATCTCAGACTCTATTGCCTCTTCTGATCATTGCATCGTCTCTGTGACTCTTCCCTTATCTCACTGTGACATGAACATCGAGACAGATTAATGGGATTTTGTCTCTTCCTGTGTCTTTTTTTTCTGATTAATGACATCCGAAAAGGCCTCAACTCCATGTTTAATCGATCCAATTTCAGGGTTGTAAATATCGAGGAAAAGGTTTATAAATTATACACATGCCAGAGGAAAGGTTAAAGCAACCATTAACTTACCCGATTAACCTGATCAACCAAAACAATATAAAAACCTTCTGGTCCATTCTTAATGCAGTTAGCCCCAGCTTCAATAACCATTCATCTAGACCTTCTCCTAAAGACACGGGATGGTTTAGTGACCTCAGATACCAAATGGAAGGCCAATATATTCTTTCAACTCTTTGCTTCAAACTCAACCCTGTCGGAGGATTGGGGAATGATTCCTTGTTTGGATCTGAAGAGGTTTGGGATTTCAGCTCTGAGAATGAAAACGAATGAGGTAATATGCCTCTGGATGTTTTAAAATCTAATAAGACTTGAGGCCCAGCCGAGATTATCCCCCGCTTGTCCCCGCAAAATATTCCTATCTGTTCACACTACAGCTTTCCCCTCTTTATGGAAAGGTGTTTGATCTCATCCAAACCTAAAGAAAGATGATAAATCCAACCTTTCAAATTATACTCCGATTTCCATCATCTCTTTAGTTTCAAACAACATAAGAAAAATATAGCTCCCGTAAATACCTCTCTGCTATATTATTCCTTACACATTCATCCCCTCCAATAAATAGACTGAAATGGTGGATCCGTGTAGCAACTTTTTACATATCAAAAACTCTTGTGAGAATTGGATTTTGGAAATTACTTGTAGATGTTGTCTTGGCCTTTTCTTCTTAACAATTGTTGCGTGAGGTAAGATGTTAGTACCGATTATCTCTTCCCCTTTATTTCCTTCTTTCCTTCTCTCTAGTTCTCTCAGTCTTTACCTTTATACTTTTGATGTATAATGTTCCATTTTGTGCAAGTTCCTGCCTTCTCAACCTCCCTCACACACACGTACACACACACACACACACACACAAACACACGTACGCTTATGAGAACTCGAACCCTCAAATTCATGAACCATCATTTCTTTCAGTGATGATAACGAAGGTGATTTAACGCTGTAATAATAATAATGTAAATCACCTAAGTTGAAGTTGTAATTGTCTGTCTGTCTGTCTGTCTGTGTTTGTATATGTGTCCTCAAAATATCTCGAGAACGGGTTTACGGATTTACACCATACTTAGTAGGATTTAATAGAAAAACGACAAGGCACACATGATAAACTTTTCGTGAAAATAGCGCTAAAATTACCCCATGTTTCGCCGTGGTAACTTAGCGTAATGATACACACATAATATTTATCTGTGATTAAAGAAAACGATAACTTGAGGCAGTGTCCTGGTGTGCTTATATTAATTAACACAAACATCATCACTACTTCAGTATATACTCCGCTATGGTAACGGCTCACGGGTCGGGTTTCCATATATTCATGTGATGTTAACCAATCGGCGTAAGTCATAGAGGGGGGAAGAACCAACCACCGCGCGACGGACCCCAGTGCGCGTGGAGTCTACGAAACAACGCAGGGAATGTAAGGCACCGAGTGATCCAGGAGAGAGAGAGAGAGAGAGAGAGAGAGAGAGAGAGAGCATTACATAGACTTTCAAGCAGACAACAGTATATTGTTTTAACAGGAGGTAAAATTCAGCTCATTATACGTGAGTGAACAGCTGACTTATTCCTCATGTTATACAAGGTCGTCATTTCCTGCCAACTCTCAATCAAATATATTCTTTACATGGAGCTTTTGCAGAAGACTCAATTATGACACAAATTTGGTTTTGAAGGGTAAAAGGAGATTGTGGTGTATACATTTAATAATCAATTTGGTCGTGTTTAAACTTTTCCACGTCTCACCTTTAGAGTTCGTACTTATACACTAATGTACATAAAATGCTATTCCTCTCTCTGTCTGTTTTACTGTCTGTCTGTCTGTTAGGTTAAGTTAAGTCAGAGTGTTTAATGATCCGGTGAAATAAACTGGGATGTTTAATGGTCATCACACAAACTCGAGACATTTATTTCCTATCCACTTCTTAACTTCACTATGTTTACATTTTTACGTATTTTTCCCTTCACAAATTTCATGACGAATTCCCTGTGTTTACTAAATAATTCAAGTCTGGCCGGGACGATTTACCCTCCTTCCCTCCTCCTTCCCCCTCCTTCCCTCCTCCTCCCCCTCCTTCTCTCCTCCTTCCCCCTCCTTCCCCCTCCTTCCCTCCTCCTCCTCCTCCTTCCCCTCTTCTTGATCACTAGTTGCTATGGTTACTGAGGAGGTGAATAGAAGGCAAGATAGAGGAAATGAAGGAAGAGAAGGAGATAAAGTGAATAATGCAGGTGGAGGAAGTTGAAGGGAGGAGTAAAGGCGGGATGAAGTAAATGGAAAGAGGAAGGAAGGAAAAGAAGAGAGAGGGGAAGGTGGATGATGAGAGGAAAGTAAGAAGGTTGTATTTATTGTTTACACCCAGGGAGTGTTGTTATTGTTTACACTTGTTTGTTTACACCCAGGAAATGTTGTTTACACCACCTACGATACTCTCACTACCACTATTATTATCATCACCATCATTACCACTGTCACCATCACCATCATCCACCCTTGAGGGATCTTTGCCTCCTAAGCACTCTGTAATGTACGGGGTATAACTTCTTGGTGCTGAAAACTCGGAGAAAATTTAAGATTTCACTAATTTATGCAAATGAATCTGGAATTTTTGCATAGTTGAAAGGAAAAGGAGAGAGAGAGAGAGAGAGAGAGAGAGAGAGAGAGAGAGAGAGAGAGAGAGGAACAGAAAAGGAAAATAGATGTTAACTAATAGCTTTGTTTATATATCATTTTTTTTGTATTTAAACTATATAATCTTACTAATGAATCTTACAGTAACATTATGAAAGGAGACATAATTATCTAATCTGTATATCATTTACGTGTTTATATTTTATTATATTACCCAAACAACGAGACAACATCTGGCTGTATGGAAGGAATTAATTTTTGGTTTCCCTTTTTCTACATATATCATTCAGCATAAAGCTTTATCATTAATTATATCTCGATTTCTTTCTCTTTCCCTATCTCTCCATCACAATAAATTCCAATCACATCGATAAGGTCAACTATTAGTGCTAATTGAAGAGGAATAACGAGTTTTATCGGGACAAAATGCGCGAGTCAATTAGCCAATATTGCCAACTGCGCGCGAGGAGGACATTCAGCTGTGTAGCCAAATGAAGTGGATTCTCGTGTTGTATCGGAGAAATTTGTCGATATTGGTGATGGGTAATGAACTATTGTGGTCCCTGGGCATGTCTGTGGGCAAGTGACGCCTGCCAACTGACTTTATGGTAAACGGCGATAATAATAATAATAATAATAATAATAATAATAATACCGAAAACAGTAACATAAGGATACTAGTAATCATATTAATACTATACTAATTATTATTATTATTATTATCGTAGTAATAATGGCACTTGGTAAATGTCTTCTGAGTATTGGATGAAATACTGTTATGAGTGACATAGTGGTGGAGGAGGAACTGGTCTGGAGCCGAGTGTCCTAGAATGAAAAATGGTTACATTAAATTTGTGATAAATTGTTGAAGGTGTGAATGAAAAGGTGAATTTCTGCACCAACAATTTCGCGGAGATGTGGGAGATGAGAGAATGTGCGACAGGAACATTGAAAGTCGGGATAGTGAGATGTTAAGACCAGTATATTTTATAAATGAGATGTTCCGTTTTTTGGGGTAAATGATACTTAGAAGCAATAGAAGGAAGGTATTGGGGAGAGATAAGAGAAGAGCTGTACAATACAATATAAGGGCACCAAGAATTATCTCGTCAAACTGTGTCTTACATGAAGTATTTGGCGCCAACAAGTTAGACGGACGAATTTAAAGGGGACAAACTCAAAAGCAAAAATCGTTTGAGAATATGTTTTTAGCTTACACATTTCTGCTATCTTACGTCGACCAGGGACACGAAAACATCATTATAATGAACAGAGAAGTACACCTAAAAGTTCTTATCGCCAAACACTGAGTCTAGGGGTATGTTGTACACCTCACCCCACACAATAAAAGTAATATATTGTTTCATTAGTATTATATAAGAATGTGTTACACTCACCATGATAACACACTCTTGTTTCACGGGTTGTCACTGACTCTTGCAACACAAAGATATTTATTTGTTTAATCTTAAATTTTATCACTATCATCACACTCCTGTACCACACTATCATCACACTCCTGTACCACACTATCATCACACTCCTGTACCACACTATCACCACACTCCTGTACCACACTATCATCACACTCCTGTACCACACTATCATCACACTCCTGTACCACACTATCATCACACTCCTGTACCACACTATCACCACACTCCTGTACCACACTATCACCACACTCCTGCACCTCACTATCACCACACTCCTGCACCTCACTATCATCACACTCCTGCACCACACTATCACCTCTTTTCTCTCCCTCTCTCTCTTTATCTTATGGATGATACTATCTTATTTTACCGCCAGCTTCCACCAGGGTAAAAAATGGAGTCATAATCCTTGTGTCGGGAGGGAGTGACGAGAACATTGTACTCTACAGTTTCACCATAAAATACGGGAGAAAAATTCAGTGTTCTTAATTTTCTGAGTTTATCTTTTCCTTCAGTGGGTTTTCAGTGTTATAATTTTTTGTTAATATTACAAAATTTCTTCAATTATCTATAACATTGTAATACATGTGTGTGTGTGTGTGTGTGTGTGTGTGTGTGTGTGTGTGTGTGTGTGTGTGTGTGTGGCCATAAAAACACTAAACAATGACTCTCTGAATACTGGAGACGCTGTAATGTCTCTGGGGACGTGTGTCTCTCTATCTCTCCGTTCTCTCTGTGTATTTGTGTAGGTCTGTGTATTTGTGTAGGTCTGTCTTTACATGTCTGTGTATCTGTCTGTTGCTGTCTGTGGATCTGTCAATTCTTTGGGACAGTAAAACGTATGAGAAGTGAAAAGAAATAACAGCTCTAATACACCAGGGAAATTATATATGGAAGGTGAAGTCTCTCCTCATATCTTTATTTAGTTCTCAATTTGTCTCTCTGGCTACATCTTTATTCTTTCTCATTTCGTCTTTCTTCACATCTTTATTTTCTTTCTCATTTCGTCTTTCTTAACATCTTTATTTCTTTCTCATTTCGCGTCTTTTTTCATATATATATTTCTTTCTCAAATTGTCTATATGTCATTATACCAGTTAATTCAACACCGGAAAAATAATTCTCAGTTACATAGCAAAACCCTATTGTCTCTCTCTCTCTCTCTCTCTCTCTCTCTCTCTCTCTCTCTCTCTCTCTCTCTCTCTCTCTCTCTCTCTCTCTCTCTGTCTCTGTCTCTGTCTCTCTCTCTCTCTCTCTCTCTCTCTCTCTCTCTCTCTCTCTCTCTCTCTCTCTCTCTCTCTCCTTTCCTTCAAAAGTAGACAAAGACACAATAATATAGTAACATTATTATCTCTGTCTCTTTACTCTTATCTCTCTACTAATTTCTCCTTCTGCCTCTCATTCCTTCTGCTGCCTCTCCTCCCCTCCTCCTGCTGCCTCTCATTCCTCCTTCTGCTGCCTCTCCTCCCCTCCTCCTGCTGCCTCTCCTCCTCCTCCTGCTGCCTCTCCCTCCTCCTCCTGCTGCCTCATTCCTCCTTCTGCTGCCTCCTCACTCCTCCTCCTGCTTCCCCTTCTCCTCCTCCTCCTGCTGCCTCTCCTCCTCCTCCTACTGCCTCTCCTCCTCCTCCTACTGCCTCTCACTCCTCCTTCTACTGCCTCTCACTCCCTCCTCCCTACTGCCTCTCCTCCCCTCCTCTCTGCCTCTCACTCTCCTTCTGCTGCCTCTCCTCCTCCTCTGCCTCTCATTCCTCCTACTGCCTCTCCACTCCCTCCCCTCCCTGCCTCTCATTCCTCCTGCTGCCTCTCCTCCTCCTGCTGCCTCTCCTCCTCCTTCTACTTTACCTCTCCTCCTCCCTTCTGCTGCCTCTCCCCATTCCTTGTGCTGCCTCTCACTCCTCCTCCTGCTGCCTCTCACTCCTCCTTCTGCTGCCTCTCATTCCTCCTGCTGCCTCTCACTCCTCCTCCTGCTGCCTCTCACTCCTTTCCTCTTCGTTTATTCTCCTCTCCCTTCTATCACCTATTTCATCTCTCTCCCGCCGCTGTTGGGGGAGTGTGAACAATCTCGCCTTGCCTTCTGTCTGAGTGAGAGACAATATGTGGCCACTTCTCCCTTGTGGTGAGGGATAGTATGTGGCCACTTCTCCCTGTGTTAAGAGACAGTATGTGGCCACTTCTCCCTGTGTTAAGAGACAGTATGTGGCCACTTCTCCCTTGTGGTGAGATATGATGTGGCCACTTCTCCCCTTGTGGTGAGGATGAGTATGTGGCCACTTCTCCCTTAATGGTGAGGATAGTATGTAAGCCACTTCTCCCCTTGTGGTGGTATGAGTATGTACTTCTCCTGTAATAGCTCCCGTCTCATTATTAACAGTAATATTATATAAATGTTTGTTAATTACGTAGTCTTATATAACACCATCACCCACGGTAACTCTCCGCCAGGCAGTGAGATGTGATGTAGTGATCATGTGGTCCATTCACTGAACACATGATCGGTAACTCTCCATGAGCAGTGAGATGTGATGTAGTGATCATGTGGTCCATTCACTGAACACATGATCGATAACTTTCCATGAGCAGTGAGATGTGATGTAGTGATCATGTGGTCCATTCACTGAACACATGATCGATAACTTTCCACTGAAGGACGAGTTTATAAAGAGGCTGTCTTAGCTTTCTTCAGAGCCGCTCCTCTGGCAATAGTTATTTAACTCGCATGAAAAACAGACGTATTGATAACCAAGCTTTACAGATAAGCTTGCCGTCTGGTTCAAACACTCATAGTTCAATGGAGACAGTTACGGTGATATCTTTTTTGAAAGTGTATATAGAAACCTTTTATAATAAACACACTAAAGGAACATATTGGGGGTCACTACAGAAAATTCAATAAACTTTTTACATGTTCTGGCTCCATTAATTAATCTAGACTCAAAGACTAAAGGGCTAGTTCATTCCCTTTGTTAAGAGAGGTTATGTGGCCTCTCCTCCCTTGTGGTGAAAGAGAATATGTGGCCAGCGATTAATAAAAAGAAGCGTATAAATATAGATCACACACCAAGGGTAAGAAGAGGAATCACAGTGTCACTTGGTGTGTAAGGAAGGTTGGAAACACGGTGTTAGAGGCAGTGCGGATATAGTACACTGACTGACTATACACTAAGGCTTCAATCCTTAAAGAGACAACGGGAACTACTGTATATTCGATTGTTTCTAATACCACAACCCTTAAATCATGTACCCATAAATAATTCAGTGGACGAAGGGTATATCTTGGATTCGAACCACTGAATCTTAGGACAGAAGTTGAACACTCTATCCACTCGGCCACTTCATTTGGTTCTTCAGAATATGTGTGATAATTTTCCGTTTAATTACATTTTGGTATTTTAGGTGAAACTGTCTCACTGTATGGTGTTGTAGGTGACTTATGGACTGTTCAGTATCAAAATGTTAAATTGACTCGTGGGTTAATGGCGCCTTTGACTTATGTAACAAGCTGGTGGTGACTTATGCGCCGTGTTGCAAGCGAGAGCTGGCTTATTGCATAGTTAGGCAAATGACTTATGGCGTTGGATGTGGATGCCTCGAGAGATAGATAGAGATAAAGAGAGATAGAGAGAGAGAGAGAGAGAGAGAGAGAGAGAGAGAGAGAGAGAGAGAGAGAGAGAGAGAGAGCACTACTGTAAATGTATAGAAATCGAGTGAATTGTGTTGCTAAGGGTATATCAACATCAGTACATTTACAACCCTTATGTCACTAAAGGCTATACTTGCCCTGGTACCACACACCCTAGTACCATCCCTGCCCTGGTACCACATACCCTAGTACCATCCCTGCCCTGGTACCACACACCCTAGTACCATCCCTGCCCTGGTACCACACACCCTAGTACCATCCCTGCCCTGGTACCACACACCCTAGTACCATCCCTGCCCTGGTACCACACACCCTAGTACCATCCCTGCCCTGGTACCACACACCCTAGTACCATCCCTGCCCTGGTACACACACTAGTACCATCCCTTCCCTGGTACCACACCCTAGTACCAAAGCCCTGCCCTGGTGCCCACACACCCCTAGTATCCCTGCCCCTGGTACCCACACATCCTAAATGCCATCCCTGCCCTGGTACCACACACACCCTAATGCCATCCTGCCCTGGTACCACACACCCTAGTACTGCATCCCTGCCTGGTACCACACACCCTAGTACCATCCCTGCCCTGGTACCACACACCCCTAGTACCATCCCTGCCCTGGTACCCACACATCCTAGTACCATCCCTGCCCTGGTACCACACACCCTAGTACCATCCCTGCCCTGGTACCACACACCCTAGTACCATCCCTGCCCTGGTACCACACACCCTAGTACCATCCCTGCCCTGGTACCACATACCCTAGTACCATCCTCGTCACACACATACAGACAGAGAGACTCACCAAAACTTGCTTGGGTTTTATTGAGCCTAACTGTGCACAGCTGAAGGGTTACTGCATCGTCGATAACTTCAGTACCGTTTAAAGGTTACTATTAATCGTCATCTTTAACTGTATATTGAAGCAGTTTAGGGATAAATTATATAAAATATTTAATGATGTTTTTTTCTTTCTGGTTGTTGAGAAAGAATGTGTGTGAAATAAAGTTAAAACAGAGCTTCTTCACCGCCTCGTGAAATATGATAAGGCCATTATTACTACACCAGAAATATTTGTTCATATTTTCCTAAAGGAACCGAGATATATTGTTGTGATGTTGACGCCAGTGAGTTATAGATGTGGTGTTGTGTGTGTACCACTACTACTACTACTACTTTTTTTTTCTTTTTTTTTTAACGTGGCCTCCAGCCTCCCCCAATAGCCACACCTTCGCCACCATTTATTTACCTTAATATTAAATATCCTAATACATAATAAACTATCCTATCTGTGTTAAATTAGTTGAGCCGCAGATCCATGCGGCATTCAGTGACTGTAGCCTCATAGTCGATATCTGCAGCAGTTGTCGGAGTAGGGGCAGAAGCTCTCGTTCCCCTGAGGCAGAGCAAAGCCGACCGAAGGAGAGAGAAGGACAGTCGACATCTCATCCAGGCTGTGACATAACTTCTGGGCTGCTGCTTCTGTTTGGAGATCAGCTCCGCGAATCTGGCGTAGAAACATCTTGCACTTGGGCCCATCCCACCAGAGGTTGTGAACACTAGAGGAGTGAAGCTGCCTTGATCAACATTTTGAATTTTCTCCCCATATGCCCTTCTCTTGTCGTTCTCGTTCCTCCTATGCGCAGCATCGAGAGCTAGGTTACGGTGACAAACGGCCATGGATCAAAAATCCTGATGTCGAAGAAAGCTCGCTGTCCCCGCGTCCAGAATCCTCGAGCACTGACGTCCACACGGGCTTCGTTAGATGTGTTTGAAGTCCTGTGTTGGAAGATCTCGCCATCCAGTGGAAGGAGGGTCGGTTCTACCATGAAGTCCCGGCAGATTTCCTTCAACATATTTGCTGTGAGATCCCTTACCTCGTCATGCCTCATGCATATGAAGCCCCCCTTCTTGCAAACCATGGCGTGATCGCCATCATAGGAATAGCCACACACGCATTGGGAGGGCAAACCATCTACTGGCCAACCGTACCTTAGAGCAATGGCATCTGTAAATTCTTGTTTGTTAAGGCTGAAACCATTTGCCCTTATCGGTAACGTAGTTAGCCAGTTCGAGGCGCCCACCTCCTGCGCTATAGCTACTTTTTTTGTCAAATTTTCTGGAACCAGCAGCAATAGTTGCTGCAACATGTCATTTTGGCAGTGCTGCCGATCTGTTGTAATGGACCTACGGATCTTATTAACTTCGCTGGTGTCCACTTCCCCTGTTGCATTCTGGGCTATTATGTGGTCAGTGAGGGCTGCCGTGAGCTTAAGTGAATTTTGATGTTCAGAGTCAGCAATCTCCTCTGGATTAGTTAGTCCCATCCCTCCCAGTCTTGGTGGAAGTGCAAGAAGTGTTCTTTCTACTAGGGTTAAGTCGTGGTGTTTCACTAGTTTGGGAATGAACTTGACTCTGATTGCTTCTTCCAAAGGGTGGAGGAGGGGTCGGATCTCAGGGATGGTACGCATCAGGTAGTTCCAACGATGCTTGACTCCATGTGTGAATGCTGCAAAGGCCGCATGTGGCTCTGTGTTAGCAATCTCCGATAGAGCATGGATTTCGCTAACCCACTCATTCACTTTTCCCCCTACGTACTGGGTCTTGAAGTCCGTAGTTCCAATTACTGCGCCAAGATGTCTTTGGCCGTCCTTAGTTATTTTAACCTCACTTTCGCCGAAAACCTCCACAGCCCGATCATAATGATCTGGCTTCACGATGAGGAAGGATTTGCTGGCGTTAGGGTGGTACCCTATATGTGGACCTCGCGATGTTACCAGGTCCCACCACTTTTTGATGTCCTCCACTTTTCCTGCTCCTGTGAGGTCATCAGCATATGCCACTTGTTTGACCCCAGTTGTTTCATACTTTATTTCTTGTTGGAGCACTGATAGGCCTATTGCATACATTGCCATTGCAACGGGGTCCCCCTGTGTTGTTCCCTCGGTCGACTGTAGGATGGTATCACCTCGTAGAGCCTTGTTGTTTACTATGTAGAGGTCTGAAGGATTCCTATACGAATAATAATAGTAATAATAATAATAATAATAATTTAAGATGTAATATAATAATAACAAAGGTACTTCACTCATTAAGATGTGGCAGTTAGGGACGACCTTATGGTGTGGCTTTAATGGTGTGGCTTTAATGGTGTGGCTTTAATGGTGTGGCCTTAATGGAGGCGACGGTGAAGCAGGTGAAGTTAACTGAGACGACGGTGAGGCAGGTGAAGTTAACTGAGGCGACGGTGAAGTAGGTGAAGTTAACTGAGGCGACGGTGAAGCAGGTGAAGTTAACTGAGACGACGGTGAAGTAGGTGAAGTTAACTGAGGCGACGGTGAAGTAGGTGAAGTTAACTGAGACGACGGTGAGGCAGGTGAAGTTAACTGAGGCGACGGTGAAGTAGGTGAAGTTAACTGAGACGACGGTGAGGCAGGTGAAGTTAACTGAGGCGACGGTGAAGTAGGTGAAGTTATCTGAGGCGACGGTGAGGCAGGTGAAGTTAACTGAGACGACGGTGAGGCAGGTGAAGTTAACTGAGACGACGGTGAGGCAGGTGAAGTTAACTGAGGTGACGGTGAAGTAGGTGAAGTTAACTGCACCACCCCGCTCACACCTCACATCAAACGCAACTGGATTATAGATGCGTTCCTGCTCCAGTTAACTCAATTTTCTAATATACACCTCATATAAATCCTGAATATCTTTTATTGGAAGTGAAACATTTAAGTAAACGAGTCTTGTAATAAAAATAATCTAGACATTTAGTATTAATTAATGTGAAAAGGTTTCCCCCAATAATTATTTTCATAATTCCTTAATAACACAATATTTGGCACCATGAAGACTTGGGTTGTGTTAAGTTAGTTTCACAAGTAACCTTAACATTGACAAGAAGACGTGATGATGAACAAAGGTATTTAATGCTGGTCCTGTGATCTCTAATTATACTCTGTACAACTTATAATGCTCACCTCTTCTACACTTGCTAAAAGGTTCCTCAGAACACACAAAGAATTTTTTTGTATGAGAACCTTTGTGAACATGAAACACAGACTTCAAAGATAAAATAAAGCGTTGAAATGGCCAGCTTGGTGAGGGTTAAGACCGTAATGGAAGACTAAGCTTGGTGACAGTCTGCAGTCAGTCTGATGTTGTATATTGTTGAATATTTGTGTTGTTCTTATATCACAAACACAGCCGGAAGTATGTGTGTGTGTGTGTGTGAGAGAGACGTTACCTTACCTTACCTCACCTTACCTCACCTCACCTCACCTCACCTCACCTCACCTTACCTTACCTCACCTCACCTTACCTTACCTTGTTGCTGTACCCATTCTTCCCTCATACATCAACGCCATACAGGTAAATAACCTACCACTAATATAACAACACAAGGTAAAAATTGGTTAAGTATAAGAACAAATAACAATGAGATAAATATAAAGGGGGAGAACAAGATATTTTATTGACGGTATAATGATATAATGATATATTGGTATAATGGTTATGTTCTTTAAGATGTAAATTATTATAAAGGAAAATATTACACTTTGTCTATACTAATGTTTACATGCACTGTTATATTATAATGTACATGTAAGCACACAGTAAAATAAACTTACAAATGCTCACACACACACACACACACACACACGCGCGCGCCTCGCTCTTGCCTCTCACCACTGGGCCTCGGGGACAATATCCGCTTGGAACTGATGTGTAAAAGGTGTAAAGTAGTGTGACTCTCGCGGACATCATAGATTTTCACCGGGTTCTCCTGTTTGCTGCTGTAGTTACCGATGACTCATAGAACTAGCCAGTAGAAATAGATAATAATACCTGAGCACTGTTATGTGTGCAATGAATGAGACTATTTTTCCACAGGACACACGAGGCTCCATTATCACAACGGACCACAGTCGTCCTGAGAGATGCAAAGCCGCTGATACCAATGTTTTTCCACAGGATGCACGAGGCACCACTATCATTATTGATAACGGTCGTCCTGGGTGACGTAAAGCCACATTGTTCCTTGTGAGGGCCAGATAAACTTCCCGACTTAAGATATGAAACTCTAGTTAAAGAGTCTTAAAGATTCGTGAGTGAGAAAGTGACTCGGACTTACTTAAACTCCCACACATAGATGGCGGCCAAAAGAGCTTGAGACTCAACCATAATGACGTTTTAACTCATATAGGACTCTAAAAATCTGGCCTTCGTGTTTATTTTTGTTTAAAGGCGGAAGATCTTTATTGTTCTTACCTTGATTAACACAAAAGAGGACGAACAAGTAATAATGATGTCGTTAAAAATATGGGAGTTAGGATGTAGTCGGGAAGGCTGCCGGGCTACCATTACCCCCAGCCGTCCACCCGCACCGCGCTGCCTCCCACGGCTTGGGAACCTCACCTTTAAAGGAACGTACAACGTCAGTATTTATTTTTTCTTCCTTTGGGTCTTGGTGGTAGAGCATTAGCGCTTACCTCTCATCACTCTGTCCCGGGTCTCAGTCACCAGGTTGAAAGTGAGAAGGTGTTCTTCAGTATGACCCCACCAAACATGACACAGGCTTCTTTACTTTGTTAAACCAACAATTAAATCTAGTTCACATATACAAAGTACAACTGTTAAGGTACAATAATGTATTATATATACACAGAGTATTTCGGAAATAAGTTTCATCATTCGGGGTGTATTCCTGGGACATACATAAGGATAAGTAACTTAATGACCATAACACTACATAGTTTGGGAGTTATGCCACAAACTTGGGCAGGTGAGGACTGCAACAAGTCTATGAACATAAAACATTTAGGAAGAGTCCCGGAACTTTGAACAGTTACTGTATAATCCATATCAGATTGTAAATTGTACTAGCATTCCGTTTACACTGTTATCCCATCCACCAGTCGTCTGCCACACTTCCCCCAAAAGACACAGTGATGTATTGATAACAGTGATAATGTTATGTTTAAGGAGGGGTAGACATCAGCTGCTAAAGAAACTCTATAAGTGTTCCTAAATACTGAGTCATGACTACAGCATAGAGTCCTTGACGTGGGGGCAAGGAAACACCTAGATTATTTATATATATTTATAATATAAGGTGAAAGACTTAGTAAAATGCACTTCCTACCTAATTGAGAGGCCAGCATAAAACACCACTGGCTTCTACCTAACTTTCCCTAAGGCAGGATCACAAACCTTAACCAGAGAGAGAGAGAGAGAGAGAGAGAGAGAGAGAGAGAGAGAGAGAGAGAGAGAGAGAGAGAGATGTCTGACTTCCACCAAGCGTCGGCCTTTTCCAGATTATTTACATTGCATAAGGAGTTGATTCCTTCCTTCAACAATTGCATTTCTCTCTCTCTCTTTGTCTCTCTCTCTCTCTCTTTTTGTCTCTCTCTCTCTCTCTTTTTGTCTCTCTCTCTCTCTCTCTCTCTGGCTCTCTCTGGCTCTCTTTAGCTTCAATATCCTCCCATCTCCAATAGGTTTTCGCCTGAGGATGAAATATCGGTTTCACACGAGTTTCACCTTTAACGTAAATACATATCAG
The DNA here is from genome assembly GCF_018991925.1 of Homarus americanus. Lineage (NCBI taxonomy): Eukaryota > Metazoa > Arthropoda > Malacostraca > Decapoda > Nephropidae > Homarus > Homarus americanus. Next base: position 225,083 of record NW_024749921.1, on the reverse strand, counting down.
TAAGGGAAAAGATGTTGTAAAGGAACTAGGTCACTTATCCAGACTTCCAGCAATGAGAGTGAGCTAAAACGAAGGCAACTCAGCAGTCCTTGTTATGACTTACTGCCACTGAACAACTCAACTCCCGCTGGTGAACCTGTGTGAAGGATGCAGGCGGTAACTTGGCCATCTCCGACGCTGGTTGAGTGAGAGAGGCAGGGTGGGTGGGTGAGGGAGGGTGAGAGGCAGGGTGAGTGAGAGGCAGCGAGGGTGAGGGAGCTTGAGAGAGGTAAGGGAGGGTGAGGGAGGGTGAGAGGCAGGGTGAGTGAGAGGCAGGGTGAGTGAGAGGCAGGGAGGGTGAGGGAGAGAGTGATGGTGAGGGAGGCAATGATAATTACTTGCTCTTCTTCAGTAACAAATAGATAAATTGTGTCCATGAGTTGTGTTAACTAAAATGACCAAGTTAGTTGTGTTGAAAGCCACGAAAAAGGCGTAGAGGTGTTGTTAAATTATTAGTGGTTGAAGTCTTAAAATTCCATACACAGGAAATATTCTTTGTGTTATTCATTTTAGCTGTATATAAATTTTGTTTTTAAAATTAAAGAGAGGAATAGAAAGTATAATTTGAAACACAACTCTAGGTTAAACAAGAAACACTGACGTCGACTATATCACAAGATGGCGTTCCTGGGATCTTCTGGGCAGAGCCGTAGATAAAGTACGGCTCTGTTTCTGAGATCATGACGTGTGCTGGAAATCGCAACTCAAACAACTGTGATGTGAGAAAACAAACACAGTGATGGGGATATTTCGTGCTGTGAAAATAAGTCGGTGACGGATGTTTGTATGTGAAATAAAAAACATATACCTGCTATATGTAATGAGGAGAATGTTAGAGGAATAATGTGATAGAGTAATACTGTACGTGTTATTTGAAACTTAGTGAGGGTAAATGTTTCCGAGAATTATGTAACTCTACAATAAAATGGCCAGGTTAATGAGGTACTGTGCATGATACCTTCTGTTACCTGTGTATTATTAAAGATTTTTTTGGTCATTATTAACTATAAATAAACATCTGTTATGCAAGATTTTTAATAATGTATAAAATTATTATTATTATTGTTGTTGTTGGAGAGAGCGAATGAGAGAGAAAATATGAGCGTGGGAACGAAATTTATGAGAAAACTTTAGTGACAACAATGGTGTGTGTAGTGAGGTGAACTATGTACATATACACGTATATAACACATACACACATACATACACACACACACACACACATACATACACACACACACACACACACACACACACACATACACACACACACACCTGTTATCCTTCACCACTTACTGTTGTTCACGACCACTTACTGTTGTCCTCCACCACTTACCGTTATCCTCCACCACTTACGTTGTTCACCACTTACCGTTATCCTTCACCACTTACCGTTGTCCTCCACCACTTACCTTTTGTTCACCACTCACTGTTATCCTCCACCACTTACTGTTGTTCACCACTTACCGTTATCCTCCACCACTTACCGTTGTTCACCACTTCCTGTTATCCTCCACCACTTACTCGTTGTCCTCCACCACCTTACCGTTATCATTCACCTCCGTTGTTCACCACCACTTACGTTGTCCTCCACCACCCGTTATCCTCCACCACTTACCGTTGTCCTCCACCACTTACCGTTGTCCTCCACCCTTACCGTTATCCTTCACCACTTCCGTTGTCCTCCACCACTTACCGTTGTCTCCACCACTTACTGTTATCCTTCACCACTTACCGTTATCCTTCACCCACTTACCGTTATCCTTCACCACTTACGTTGTTATCCTTTCCCTTCACCGTTCCTACCGTTATCCTTCACCACTTACCGTTATCCTCCACCACTCTACCGTTGTCCTCCACCATTTACCGTTATCCTTCACCACTTACCGTTGTCCCTCCACCACTTACTGTTGTCCTCCTTCCACCACTTACCGTTATCCTTCACCACTCGTTCTCCACCACTTACCGTTATCCTCCACCACTTACCGTTATCCTTCACCACTTACCGTTATCCTTCACCACTTACATCGTTATTCTTCACCACTTACCGTTGTTCACTCACTTACGTTATCCTTCACCACTCGTTGTTCACCTGGGTGTCCTCCACCACTTACTGGTTATCCTTCGCCACTTACCGTTATCCTTCACCACTTACCGTTGTCCTCCACCACTTACCGTTGTCCTTCACCACTTACCGTTGTTCACCACTTACCGTTGTTCACCACTTACCGTTGTTCACCACTTACCGTTATCCTTCACCACTTACCGTTGTTCACCACTTACCGTTGTCCTCCACCACTTACCGTTGTCCTCCACCACTTACCGTTGTCCTCCACCACTTACCGTTGTTCTCCTCCTGTTATTCATACACTTCAAAATCTCTACAGTCATTCAATTTTCTGATACATCTCTCCCCCTCACACCTTCCCTCTCCTCGGCCACCACGCTCATTGCTTCTCAATCTACCTCCCCCTCTCACTTCCTCTCGCCTCTCCTCTCCTAATTATTCTCACTCGCTGCTCCTTAATCTCTCACTTCCATTCTCCTCCCGTCTCACTTCTCTCCTCCTTTTGTCATCATTTAAGTTCAATGACGTCAATTCTACCTACTTCTTCTCCTCCTCTTTCTCTCTTTCTCGTTCACCTCCTCCCTCCCATTCTCTCTCTTCTTCCTCTCTCTCCCCAACCTATCAATTCTCTGGTGTTTTCTCTTCTCCCTTCTCTTCGTTTCCATTCGTTGTTGTGGGAAGCAGAAGTTTATTGAATTTCACGATACAATATAAATGGTTTTCTCTTTACAAACATCAAGGATTAATAACTGCTGCTGTTACCTTCAATATTTTATCACATCACTAAACACAAGCTTCTCTTTCTTGCATATGAATGAGTCTTCACTGTCTAGGTCTTTGATAACAGAACACTTTATCTTTTTCAGTAAGTTACATCCTATAGTGGTTAAAATATATTGACTCATAGGATTAAACCAAGGTACTAAAATTATTAAATTATTGACCTCGAAGGGTTAAACCATCGTCGGTAAGAGTTATAATACTCGTCTTCACAGTGTTAAATAATCGTCCTCAAAAGGGTCAATTACGTTTTTTTTGGAGGGATCGATCTCAAAGGTTTAAAAGCCAGCGTCTATTAAATGCTACATCGTTTTCCTCAAACTGTTAATGTGTTTTTTACCGAAATTCTTAATAGTTTAGAGCTGTTCCATTAAACTTGATCATAAAATAAATCACTAATAAAAACATAGTTACACTGATCCAATATAATAATTAGAATAGATTAATGAAATACTGAAGAAATATATTACCTTTCTTGTATGGCCGTCATAAATATCTTGAAATTCGGTGTTTTTTCTAATGCCTTTAAATGTTCAAGAATTATTGGTAAAGCAAAATCTATACTTCATTTTCCTCTGTCTGTCTGTCTGTCTGTCTGTCTCTTCTCTGTCTGTCTGTCTGTCTATTAATCTTTGTCTCTGTGTCTTTCTATCTCTGTTTCTGTCTGCCTGTTCGCCTCTCTCTGTCTCTCTCTCTCTCTCTCTCTCTCTCTCTCTCTCTCTCTCTCCACAGCTCAGTTCACCTTCAATTAACCTGATTCTTTCTGTGGGATAAACAGGTTTGTTTTTTACTAACAAATTTAATTCGTTTTTTTTTAGAATCACTTTATAGACCAAACTCTTTTATTTGGTCTAAAAATTCCTCATTTAATTTTGTTTTTCATTTTCATATTTAATTTCACTGGTAATTGGGTTTATTTTATTATGTAATTAAATTTCCAGCAACGAACTGCGAAGAAAATGAAACAGCAATTAAGAAATACAACCTGGAATTAAAGAGAGAGAGAGAGAGAGAGAGAGAGAGAGAGAGAGAGAGAGAGAGAGAGAGCTGATCCTGCTAAATAATATCTGGACAAATTTTTCTGTCAGTTTATCTCCGGGTTGAGATCCTTTAATTAAATCAGTAACAAAAAATACCAAGTATAAATTATCCACCTCAAACCACGTTGTTTCCATCAGTAGTTATCATATACACAAACACCTGAACTATACGAGGAATATTGAGGTAGATATATATTTCGTGATGGAACTTGAACTTAAAGTCTGAAAGTTAATATACAAATACATTAATATATTTAACTTGCGTATCTTTTTCACGGGTACAACATTAATTTTTTTTTATTATCTTATTCCACTAAATAAGTATAATATCATCATCAATAAGTATAATATCATCAATAATCGTAATATCAAGTACAGTTAATTAGGAGTTAATTAAAATATAAAGCCCAATGAGAAATATTTTTCCTTCTGGCGGCCGGAAAAATATGAAGCGGGATTATTTGTTATATATCAGTTTTATCTGAAGCATTATTGTGGCCCTCCCTCCCTCCCTCCCTCCAGTACTGTGTGGGTTTTGTATAAAGAGTTGAGAGTTTGTACTGTGCAGCATCCCAGGTCCCCGTGTGTGTGAGAGAGAGAGAGAGAGAGAGAGAGAGAGAGAGAGAGAGATAATTCCCTCCTACAACGTCTGCTACAAATTGTCAACAAGACGTTCCAACATGATATCTGAATAATTAGTTCCACACACACACACACACACACACACACACACACACACACACACACATCAAAGTTTACGGAGATAATTAGTGGAAGGTGAGAGACGGGGAAAGAGGAGGCGATTGAACCAGGAAATAGAGATAGTGAGAAAAATGAGGATTAAGGTAAAGGATAAAGATAATAAAAAGAGATAGAGAGAGAGAGAGGGGGGAAGAATAAGAGGGTTAAGAGATAAAGGAAGGGAGATAGAGAAACAACAAAAATGTAAAACTGAGTGTGAAGACCTCAGAGGGACCCTTCACCAGAAACTGAATGAGTCAAAGTAAATTTAACTCTCTGACGGTGAGTGGAAGAAATTATTTAACTAGTACTCTCTTGTGTGGGATGAAAGTGCTGTACACGGTCTTACTCCTGGGTGAAGAGAGAATATAAACATCTACTGATTATGGCAAGTTAGTGACCGGTCTAGAGTGTGTTTGCGTGTGGTGTGAGAGCGAAGTTTCAGATGCATTTTCTTTTAATTTGAATCAATAGTTTTTAAGCCACTATTGCCAGTGATTTAAAGAAGATATTTAAATGGATCAATCACATTTTGTTAGGAAAGTGACTTTGGTGTTTTTCCTTGTGATTTGTGAGACATGAGTACACATTGTTTATACACTAAGCGGCTTTATCCAATTCTATATTTTCTTCATCCTCACGTTGTCTTTACATAACGGTACACACGAGTTCATTCACCCGACAGATACAAGGTAGCAGCTTTACAGGATATAATATCGAATAGGGCCACAGAAGCTGGGATACCACCCGTCTACTTGGGAGGATTGACTGTCCATTTCAAGCAACCTGGGATTTTCGGTCTGTTTATTTCACGAGATAGTTGAACTTTCTGGTTGGTGGAGCTGTGGATGTGGAGGAACTAACAATATCTTGGCTTCCTTCATATGTGTTCATCAATGTCTCAAGTACATCAACTACAATAGGTACAGAGTTTTCGTCCTTCTCAATTCGAGGTTTTCTGTAGTTCTGAGTGATGTACATCTGACCACTTAACCTATGTCATCTTTCTATGTTGGTTCAAGAAGGTACTGAGGTATTCGGCCGAGAGATAGAAACGTTTACAACAGCTAATAACGTGTCTTAATAATATACTAAATATGTGATGTTGCTGTAGGTGATTCTCAGCCTTGAATTCGAACTATTTATAACCTTCAAGACTCTCCTAATTGGCCCTCTCCTTCTCCTCCTTACTGATTCAACACCAGATCATTCCTTAATTAATGGCCAGACTAGAGACACCTGAGCCGTCCACACAGGGATAGGTTAGGTTAGGTTAGGTTAGGTTAGGTTAGGTTAGGTTATAGGTTAGGTTAGGTCATAATCTATTGCGAGAGTAAAAATATACATATGACACATAAGAATAGTCTAAATGTATACAAACGTAATACAAATTAATCACCTGATGGAACCCTCCTGCCTACGTGGGAGAAACAACAAAAGATTTAGAACCCTCTCCCCTACAGCTAACCGAGGAAGAACTAAAAAAATCCAAACCTTACCAAGAGTAACCACTAGGCGAGTCAGGTCGGGGCACAGGCTCTACCACAATAGTACAATCAACAGCCTTAACTATATTAATATACGCATTACAATTAAAACAGGTTACCAAAATTGTATGCTCGGATTATCTAAATATATTGTACTATGGATCTAAGGCAGGACTGAAGGGTAACACATTAAAAAGAGGTTTAATATGAGGTGTACGGACTCTCATTTGAACCCCGTGTTGATGCTTGGTTCCTTGATTTGCTTTACTGGCCGTCAACATCTGAGGTCATTACGTGCCTAGTCTTGTTATTTTTTATGTTCTCGTTCTCTTCATTTTGTTCTTTTTCTTCTTCTGGACGGTCCACATTTGATCTTCTTCCTCACAAATATGTTGTTCTTTGTTTTCTTGTTCTTTTATTTCTTTGCTTTCTTCGTCTTCATGTTTCTCAGGGGCTGCAGACCTCCCGATGGGCATTTGTTGGCTGCGTGGCCGAGGCTCTGACAGTGGTATCACCTCGTTGGTCTTAGTATGTTTGGCTTTACTAGAACGGCGTCCCATCCCAGCAAAACCTCTTTGGGAAGTACGCCGAGGAAACCGACCACTGCGGAGGTGGCTTCCCCGTCGGGTCTTGACATCTTCTTCTGGACTGAGCATTCCCCTACGAGTTTTTGTAGTACGTCGAGCTCCAGATGTTCAATTTCGGTGTGAGAGATGACTCCCACACTGCGTTGTCACAAAGTTCAGCGGTCACCTAAGTAACATATTGTTGATGTATGTACTTTCGTTAATGTAGAAATGTCCTTCAGTTGTTTGGCCTTCCCCCAGTCACCGAAGGTAACCATAAGGCCACCACTCGGCCGGCGGTTGATCTTCGTTATCCACCTTTATACGATTACTAATAAAGAACTTCTTCAGGACGAAGAGGTTCAGCTTCTCGGGAGGGGTTGAAGGTGGAGGGGTTATCCTCACGGTCTTCATCCCCTGCCACGTATAGCTCATGGCTCTGCTCATGTCTCTTGCTGCTCTTGTCTCGTGTTGGTCTTGTCTCGGAATGCTGCTGCTGCTGCTGCCTTGTTGATGAAACGAACAAACAAGCTGACGAACCATCCCCGCGCGACCCGCTGACCGGACAGAGGAGTGTGTATTATTTCCACCAGTGACTACCTCAAAATACTACATAATCTAAACAATTAAAACATTATAGGAGCAAGAGAGCCAACAGAAAAAGTTCATGAAAGTTGATTATGACAGAATAACCATGACCCCGTGACACAAGGTAACACCCTTAAATGCGTCCCCGTTTTACACCTGGTATACTGTACAGCTCCGACCATGGTTTGTACAATTCAGAATTCTAAGTGAATCCCTGTGTGTCTGTGTAAGTGACGTGATAACACTCATTAAGCTACAAAACTAAAATTTCCGCAACACAAATTTGTATTCCAGAAAAACTAAACATTCCGAAAACAAAATGTGCCTTTAGCCCTTTGACTGACACCAACACACTTATTTTGTTGGTGTGGCTGACAGACTGCTATAAACGTTGAGACAGATGTTGGTGAAACTAGTTTATACGTGAGAGTCTCCCGACCTGCCCTGAGTAGTGTAAATATTGACCCAAGTCTGTGTGGCGGCGGATACTGAAGTGTCTTATCTCTCTCTCTCTCTCTCTCTTTCTCTTGTTTACCCGTCTGTATGTCTGCCTGTCTGTCTCCTTGTCTGTCTCCCTCTTTTTGTCTATCTGTCTGTCTGTCTGTCTCTCCACACAATAATATATATTTAGCCCACATCACATTCGTACCCTGGTCCCTAGTGTGCATACGAGAACTGCTTCTTCATCTAGGAGGATATGCCATGAAGGCGAGAGAGAGAGAGTAAACAAAATTAAGAAATTTTCATGGGTTACCGCCAGCAGTAATTAAGTTTGTCTGTTGGAGAAGTCCTCAGCTCCTCGGTAATATATAGTGTACACAGTGAAGCCTCTTACATTCTAATAAGATGCTCACGTTGGCGGCTGGACTCACAATATGCTAACATACCATTTGCCTATGATAAGTATCCCTATCTTTTCTCTTTGAAACATGTAGGGTAGAAGAGTCTTCTGACTTATCACAAAAAACTCGGTAGACGAAAAGGCTCCTTCAACCTCTCTCTGACAAACACCTCGACTTGTATTTCGGATTAAAAGCCTGTCTCTCACCTTTCGCTGCAGATGTCTTACCTGGGTCCTGGTTAATGATATATTCAATTACCTTTCACCTCTTGGAGCAGAAAAGGAATTTATCATATTTGGAAATACTGAGTTTTATAAATCTGTCGTCTCGTTGAAAGCTTCTGCCGTGTATATGATGCCGAGTGTGTTAAGGATTTTACCGAGTGAGGCATCGTGTTAGCCCCTTCACTACTAGACGTCATTTTTAATAAACCATTTGACAAACACCAGACGATTTTTGTTGAGTGCAGAATGACCACTCTTACCCAAGGGGTTAGTGGCATGTCCAGGAAGCTGATGATAGTAGCTTTAGTGAGCTGGCTGATGTTACCTTAGCTTTCAGGGAGTTGTTTTAGTAAAGGAAGTGTCTCTCTATTTCACTTTTATATTTTCCTCTGACTCACTGTGGTACGTCAGAGATAATATGAACGCCGAAGCTGAGCTCTCTCTCTCTCTAGTTGGGTTACTACCTACCTTCCAGCTTCACATTATCACACACTACAACTTGTGTCAAGAAGTTAGCGACAACGACACAAACTTTCACATATTCGTTGATAACTAAAAAAACTGAGTTATAGTTTGTGTTGTCCAGTTGGTTGAGTTGTCTGACTGTGATGTTGTTGTGCTCAGCTATTATTGTTTATACCTAGTAATACCGGTACACTCCTGGTGATGGGTCGGTTCTTAACCAGAGTGAGTTATGGGTGATCCAACTTTCTCTACTTCCTGTAATTACTGTTCTGATGAGGGTAGATTAAAGGCTTCTATTCTCCTTAACTTCACCTCTTGCCCTTCAACAACTATGGACAGACACAATAAACGATTCTCGGCCGTTCCTGTTGGGTCATCGTCACCCAAAGGTCCAACCGCAGTGTGTCACCGAGAACTAGCGAGTACTGTCCGAGCAAAACAAAGCCTTGGGTATTTCATGTTTGCATGTGTACGTCATTCTTTGTGTTTCTATAAATCTGTCACTAGTATGTTTGTCTGCCTGTCTGTCTCACTTGTTGTCTGTCTATTTCTGGATGTACTTCTGTCTGTCAGTCAGTTTGTTTACTTGTCTCTCTCTATATATTTACGCTTAGCATCGACCACCCGAGCTAACGAAGTTGCACCTTGCATATCTACTGACCTACACGTACAAGTTGGCGATCTATTCAAGAAGTATGATAGGGAGGAGACATCACTAGGGAGGAAGGCACCAGGGAAATCACAGAGTGCTGCCTTCACAGCTGTATATATAATTAACAGCTAGGTAAACATTTAGTGATGAGCTCCTTGCCAGTTTAAGCCTAGCTGAGCGGGAAGTTTGTTCAAGTAACGTGTGATTTCCCGCGTAAATGCTACCTAAACCGTCTGAAAAGACCGCCCACGAGTTAGTACCATGTATAACAGTGATCATGTCAACAAGAGTGCTAGCATCACGGTCCAAACAGAAACATGCCGTACTGGGGCAGCATTGTTCATGATCCTGAAGGTATGTGGAAAACCTATGTTCAGTATCTAAGAGACATTTCTCCAGCCTCTTGTCTGTTGTCACTAGGCTGCGACCAGTACCTTCAAACATAGGGATCTGGCTTACAATGTGTGGTGAGTTGTGTATAAGAGAGAAGCAGAGAAGGAGTGGGGAGTAGGCGTGGTTTAGTGAGGGAAGTCTGAGAACTGGGGAAGGGGTGGTGGGTAAGGAATGATGGGCAGTGAGAGGGAGGGAGGTGGGGACAGTGGAAGTCGGTTGTGCATTGGGTGCAGAGGTAGGGTTAGAAAAATGCCCCAGAGAAGGGAATATTACAGATGACACCGGGGTACTAGGTAGTGTTAATGGTAGTTCTAGTAACTTGAGAGGTGGTTTGTGAAGTAGTGATAGTGGACGGTGTCAGTGTTGAAGATAATATCATTGGTAGGGACGTGGTAGGGGTTATACTGTGACGCCCTTCTCAATCATTGTGAAAAGCAGATACCGATACTACAGTATAGTAAGAGGGTGAAATTAATGACACTTTAAAAATATCCTAATATCAAATAGAACAGGAAGTGCATGCATAGCGTAAAAGCGGTGCCCGTATAAAAAGATTCGATGCCATAATGAGATGTGTAACTAAGGCGTAGGTTAGATCCCACCGCTGCCACCTATATAGTGGGAATAATTGATAATAAGGAGAAATGGAATGGCGTGAAAAGTTATGACATACGTAGCGTGGTTTGATCTAGGGTCACTTATTCACTCGGTGGGCAGAGGAAGTTCCTTCGTATAATCTTCACTACTCTTGAATGCCAGTATAGAGGTTTAATTTAATGGTATGAAAATGTATCTAGACTTTACTACAATTACTTATTACTCATAGAAAATATAATTCATCATTAAAGGCTTACTGAGAGGATGACCCAGGAAGATAGAATGAACTGTTTGTGTGAATATGAAAGTGAAACTGTCTTCCCACGAGGCAGGCTTTAACTCTCACAACTGAACAATGTCTCCTATTATAAAGTTTTGTTTTTTGACGTTGCTTAACTTCAACTAACTCTCCCCATCTTTGTGGTTTATGGCCAAGTTATTTATGGTAGATCTAAAACAACTACAAACAACTTTAACTTTTGCAATGTAAAGTTTATGGTTGGCTGGAGTCTTTAAGTTTCTCTGTTGTAACTTAATTTACTTTTAACTTTATTTTTAATATATTTAGTATCACCTTAAGATTATCTCCCTCATCTTATTTCATTTAATGATTTAACACCTTAAGACCACCTGAAGGGGTTAGGTTAGGTTAGGTTAGGTGGGGTTAGGTTAGGTTAGGTTAGGTTAGGTTAGGTTAGGTTAGGTTAGGTTAGGTTAGGTTAGGTTAGGTTAGGTTAGGTTAGGTTAGGTGGGGTTAGGTTAGGTTAGGTTAAGGAGTTATGACTAGCAGGAACAAATACTGGTAAGAGAATGTAAATTAGACCTAAGCGAGAGGATGAACCAGAACAACTTTCATAAGGAAGCACTAATAGACAACACACATACAGGACAAAGAGCAACGCCACACATACAGGACAAAGAGCAACGCCACACATACAGGACAAACAGGACAAAACACATTTACAGGACAAACAGGACAATATATTAAGAGGACAGAAGGAGGAAAGAGCGCCCATCACTCTGCTCTAAAGTTCACACAACAATAACAGGCCATCAACCAGACCCTACAGCTTCAATTTCTCTTGACTGGTTTTTATTGTAAACTTTGGGAGCTATTCTGAGGTTGACAAGTGTTGGTAGACTGAGGGAGCAGTGTTGTTGGTGTTTCGTTTTGTTTTGCGTTATTTTTATTTAATACACACACACACACACCTCATACACACACACACACACACACACACGCCTCATACACACACACACACACACACACCTCATACACACACACACACACACACACACACACTTCATACACACACACACACACACACGCCTCATACATACACACACACACACACACACCACACACACACACACACCTCATACACACACACACACACACATGAACAACAGTCTCCATCACTTACTGTTCTTACTAGTTACTGAACTCAAATTTGTTACAGCATTTATGGCACTGATAGTAAGTACTTGTGGTGGTGTGGTTGGTGGTACTATTAGTTGTGGTGGTGTGGTTGGTGGTACTATTAGTTGTGATGGTGTGGTTGGTGGTACTATTAGTTGTGGTGGTGTGGTTAATTAATAATAATGGTTAATGGTGGTGTGGTTAAATAATAATAAAAATGATTGTGGTAGGACGATCAGAAGTAATGTGGTGGGGAAGATGGCAATTGGAATTAGAAAAACCACGAAGTGATTGATAGGTTTTAAGTGGTTAGTGTGTTTGTCTACCAGGTCTTCTCCTCACCTACAGGTCCACCAGGTCCTCTCTCACTACAGGTCCACCAGGTCCTCTATCACTACAGGTCCACCAGGTCCTCTCTCACTACAGGTCCACCAGGTCCTCTCTCACTACAGGTCCACCAGGTCCTCTCTCACTACAGGTCCACCAGGTCCCCTCTCACGTCGCCACTAAAAGCAGTAATTAAGCAGTGGTGTTTTATCCCGGGTGTGGCCAATAAATACCTCCAGCCAGCCATCGTCTCTACTCCCAGTACACTAGTTTAAGAAATTAACACAGATTAACACTTAATTTACTCGTGTTAACTCAGTGGTTTACTAACAGGAGCACCGTAGTCTATATTGTTGTCCAGTATGTTGAACACACACTTTGTTTTTATATATAGTCAGTTTATCGCTTTAACTCTGTATAAATATAGTTTTTTAATTATGTAATAAGAGTTGGGTTTATATCCTTCATTAAGAGAGATGTTAAGGAAAACCCGTCAATATTATCGTGAAAACATCTAGTTTGTTTACAAATACTGCACTTAAACACAAGTCATTATACATAAACATCATCGTTGGCCAATACAGCGTTCATTAGTAAAGTGATAATGTTTGAACCATCATTAACACCACCACCACCACCACCACTAATAACAAAAACAACTCATTAATGGTGGTAATTGAAAAACAGTAATTACGTCTTGTGTTCTTTCCACTCTTCGTTAATTAACAGCACCTTGATATTTCGTAGTTCATTTTATATACCTATTTGGTGTTGTATCAGGTTTAAGTTATAGCGGCCTCATATGAGAATATCCCTCCGTCACTTCCTCCCGTCATCAGCTTCACCCTGCTGCTGCTGTTCGGTCTTCACTAACACTTTACCGAATCACCAGCAGTCTCTTCTCTCTCTGTCTTTCTCTTCCCTTAACCTTTGACCTTAAATTTGACCTTTTATCCATCTCAATCGATGACCTGAGACTTGACCATTGACCTACAGGTGTATCTGTAAAGTAAATGCCCTGGTCTTTAACCCTGAATTAACGGTGGAATAATACAATATCTTATTTAACCTAACTTACCTAAACCCTATATAACATAACATAATCTAAAATAACCTAACCTAACCTTAAAATAACCTAATCTAAACTATCTTTACCTAACCTACCTTAGTGAAGTTGTCTCAGTAAAGTTGTGAGTCGGGAAACTTGTGTCTCATTAGATATTAGTGACCATAAACTCAAAGCATCAGTCTGCTTTAATCGTGAGAGAGAAGGGAGGCTTTTCCTAAGGCCTAATGTTAAGATTTTTGTAACCTTAAATTTTCCTCAATATCAAGAGATTTAAGTACGTATCAAATCGCCTCCTTGAAGTTAAGCCAAGAATATATTTATACTTATTATAATCACAGTTTCCAAAATTAAATATAAAGTACAAATCCTTAAGAAACTTGACTAAAAAATGGCGTTGAAATTACACTGAGACTTAAGCACAATAACTTGCGTTCTCTTATTACCAGTTACGGGAATTATTTGTAGCTTGGGATGTATTGGGAAGCTGAAACTAGGCGAGGGTATATCTCCAGCTTCAGTTATAATGGTTTCACTTTCCACCAGCCGTCTGGGAGGAGAGGAATAATGAAGGTAATCAACTTTTTCATTAAGTGGAAAAGTGGAGAATTGACCCTCTATTCTGGTTATTAAACTCCCAGTGTGCTTCATGATTCAGTATTCTTTTGTTCCATGACTCATTATTCGAGTATCAGAAACAACACTGATAAACCACTTCTGAACGGCGCCTCAACCACTTGGATAATCAACAATAATAATATTTAAAGTTAACTAAAACACAAGCAATAACACAGCATGATCTTCTGACCCACATAATATAGTAATTCATGTTGCTGTTCATCCGTTCACAAAATTATTAACTATTATTCCTCCACAATCTCCAATGGGTAAAGCAATTCCAATCATAACATTAACATTGGGTGGAACAAGTCGTATATAACTGTCCATATTTCACGTTCCTTTTATCGTGGCACCTCAGAGGATGAAACACAACTCTACAAATAAACAAGAACATCTTTACAATACTAACACTTACACCACCTCACAACACTTACACTAACATTGATTATTGTGAAACGGGTGTAAAATATATTATTATAACAGTATACTATTTATATATATGTATAATCAACACCTGAAATATACTGTATATATATATATCATCTCATTCATTCAGCTGTACCAGTCGTTGAACTAATTCCATGTTACTATAAAACACAGACAAACGGGGAAAAAAGTACCTCTGGGAACGGGGAAGAAAGTACCTCTGGGAACGGGGAAGAAAGTACCTCTGGGAACGGGGAAGAAAGTACCTCTGGGAACAGGGAAGAAATACCTCTGGGAACAGGGAAGAAAGTACCTCTGGGAACGGGGAAGAAAGTACCTCTGGGAACAGGGAAGAAAGTACCTCTGGGAACGGGGAAGAAAGTACCTCTGGGAACAGGGAAGAAAGTACCTCTGGGAACAAGGAAAAAAGTACCTCTGGGAATATATTGCATTACTAAGTTGGTAAAACATATAAGGAACTCTTCTTTGTTATTATAAAAGTCACAATTTGCTTAACAGTAACTCGGTCAAACACCAAAAATTCCTGTTTACGTTGTATTTATTTTCCTCTGTTATCAAAACAAGTTTGTTATGTTTAGCTGGTTCGTTTGTTTACCAAGTACCGTTTGGTCGTGTTTGTCATGACGTCGTGCATAGAACAATAGAATACAATTGAAAGGTCAAATGAAACACAAGTTCCCAGGCCCTCACTCAATGGTGGAGAGGCCGTCCGTGTTGGAGGTTCTGAGAGACCATCCGTGTTGGAGGTTCTGAGAGACCGTCCGTGTTGGAGGTTCTGAGAGACCTTCCGTGTTGGAGGTTCTGAGAGACCGTCCGTGTTGGAGGTTCTGAGAGGCCGTCCGTGTTGGAGGTTCTGAGAGACCGTCCGTGTTGGAGGTTCTGAGAGGCCGTCCGTGTTGGAGGTTCTGAGAGACCGTCCGTGTTGGAGGTTCTGTATCCCTCTACAGCACATTGTCTACCTCACTTCCCATTTATTTTTTGTGCCAACACTACCCCAACACGGTGCCAACACTACCCCAACACGGTGCCAACACTACCCCAGCACGGTGCCAACACTACCCCAACACGGTGCCAACACTACCCCAACACGGTGCCAACACTACCCCAACACGGTGCCAACATCTCCCCCAACACGGTGCCAACACTACCCCAACACGGTGCCAACACTACCCCAACACGGTGCCAACACTACCCCAACACGGTGCCAACATCTCCCCAACACGGTGCCAACACTACCCCTGCAACACGGTGCCAACACTTACCCCAACACGGTGCCAACACTACCCCAACACGGTGCCAACACTACCCCAACACGGTGCCAACACTACCCCAACACGGTGCCAACACACTCACCCCAACATTTGTGCCAATATCACCCCAACACGGTGCCAACACTACTCCCAGCACGGTGCCAACATCACCCCACGGTGCCAACACTACCCCAGCACGGTGCCAACACTACCCCATCACGGTGCCAACACTACCCAACACGGTGCCAACACTCATCTCCAACACGGTGCCAACACTACCCCAACACGGTGCCAACACTACTCAACATGGTGCCAGTACACATCTTCAACACGGTGCCAACACTACCCGGTGCCCCGCTATTTTCCTTTTTGATGACCACATGTTATATTTTGCACCCAATATGTCCAGGATATATCATGTTATGTCTATGGCTATACGTATAACATGTCCAGGGATATATCATGTTATGTTCATCATGTTACATGGCTATACCTATAATATTACACCTAACATGTCCAGGGATATATCATGTTATGTTCATGGCTATACCTATAATATTACACCTAACATGTCCAGGGATATATCATGTTATGTTCATGGCTATACGTATAATATTGCACCTAACATGTCCAGGGATACATCATGTTATGTTCATGGCTATACCTATAATATTACACCTAACATGTCCAGGGATATATCATGTTATGTTCATGGCTATACCTATAATATTACACCTAACATGTCCAGGGATGTATCATGTTATGTTCATGGCTATACCTATAATATTACACCTAACATGTCCAGGGATATATCATGTTATGTTCATGGCTATACCTATAATATTACACCTAACATGTCCAGGGATATATCATGTTATGTTCATGGCTATACCTATAATATTACACCTAACATGTCCAGGGATATATCATGTTATGTTCATGGCTATACCTATAACAAATGATGTTTTTATTTTCATTTATATTATATTATTTCTTTACTCTATAGCTCTTTATCCCTTATTTATCTGCCTTATTCTTTACTTCTTGCTGTTACTGTTCGTATAGGGAGTGAGGCACAGGAGGAGGGATGTGAAGGAGGTGGTGGGAGGTGCCTACTGGAGTAACGAAGAGGAGGGAGGAATGAGAATAAGGATGATAATAGGGGTAACATGCAATAACTTAGACACTAGGGGTAACATGCAATAACTTAGACACTAGGGGTAACATGCAATAACTTAGACACTAGGGGTATTATGTGTCGTCTCTGTGTTAACTCATAGCTTACTGTAAAACACCAAGACCATTAAACCCACTTTTATTAATGGTCCTTCATTTATTAACGTGACAATTACACTTTCAAAACAATAACCTACACCCCTAGTTAGGTAGATTGAAACACCTAAAGAGCACTTGGTGGTTATTGTCACTCCATTTGCCTTTAACAGCTGCCATGTTCACTGGTGTCACAACCCAACCTAGAGTATGTTGTCTTTATAAATCGGGTGCTGGGTATGGGTAGGTGACGCCACACGCTCATAACGTCACGTCTCATAGGCTCTAGTTAGTGGCCAAGGTACTCACACACTGTCATTGGTCAGCACCTCCCAGGCACTTGACATGTGCCTCTACACTGGGTTTTTGGAGGGAATATTTTCTAATATTAATTTTCATACATATTTTCTCTGAAACACGACATAATTTGCTCTACATTCATGGCACTGTTAGACTGTTCATGATAGTGTTATGTTACAGGTTGTATCTTACTCCTTGTGGCATATTGGTCAGCATGCTCGCCTCGCAAGCGAGCGGACCCGGGATCCGATCCCTGGGCAGGGTGAAACTATGGGAAGTTTCTTTACGTCTTCTCGGACTATTGCTTGACACTGGGTCATGTAGCTCGTTAACTCAGGGTGTGGTTGTTGTGTTGGTGACAGCTTCTACACCTTAAACACTGGGTCATGCAGCTCGTTAACTCAGGGTGTGGTTGTTGTGTTGGCGACAGCCTATGCACCTTAAAAAAATTCACGCCTAGGTGGCCCTTGGGTCGGCCATCCTCGCTACACGAGGGGTAACCACTATTATTTATTGTCTTACTCCTGAAGTAATTAAAGGTCACTGATTATTATTATAAGTTCTTCATTACATAATTACATGAACAAGTCCCTCTTGGGTGACTCCTACACCTGTCAGACCTTCACCTGTAGTGCTGCAGTGACAAGAAGGCAGGGAGGGAGGCAGGGAGGGAGGCAGGGAGGAAGGCAGGGAGGGAGGCAGGAGGCAGGGAGGGAGGAGGCAGGGAGAAAGGCAGGGGAGGCAGGAGGCAGGGGAGAAGGCGGGAGGCAGGGAGGGAGGCAGGGAGGCAGGGAGGAGGGAGGCAGGGAGGAAGGCAGGGAGGAGGCAGGGAGGAAGGCAGGAGAAAGGAGGGAAGGAGGGGGAGGCAGGA
Source organism: Homarus americanus (assembly GCF_018991925.1). Taxonomy (NCBI): domain Eukaryota; kingdom Metazoa; phylum Arthropoda; class Malacostraca; order Decapoda; family Nephropidae; genus Homarus; species Homarus americanus. Next base: position 207,027 of record NW_024749921.1, on the reverse strand, counting down.
GGGAGGCAGGAGGGGAGGCAGGGAGGAGGCAGGGAGGGAGGCAGGGAGGGAGGCAGGAGGGGAGGCAGGGAGGCAATACAACAGAGTTAACTGAACTATTTATAAAGTTTATTGTTCACTTGTTCTTCTTAAGCCACAAAGTTTTAACATTTAAAGTGAAAATATTACCTTCATTTTTTACCCCAAGTTTTGACAAATATCATTACGACTTGAGACACACACACACACACACACACACACACACACACACACACACACACACACACACACACACACACACACACACACACGGTTATGCACATCAACCTCTTCCCCGACCACGTCCCGTCTCCCCCCATCACACTGGGCCCCAACACACTCCAGGTTGTAGACTCCACCAAGCTCCTCAGCGTCAATATAGATAACAAACTAAATTCAGTACAATCGTCAAAACTTCCTGCATTTATCTCCACCTCCTCAGTTGTCTCAAGTCCCTCGGAGCTGAACTCTTGAGTGTTTACATCACATTCATACTTCCTATCCTCACCTATGCTTCCCCTGGTCTCTTCCTCTCCTGCACCACGTATCAAGAGGCGATTAGTACACGGACCCTCACAGCTCTCAGTTTAGGAAGAAGCTGCTACACCATCCTTGTCACCGGCATTTTGGCTGCTATGGTCTTTCAATAAACCGCTAATTATTATTGTTATTATTACACAGACACACACGTAGATAAACTCACTTTTAAACAGTCAATATGAAAACACTCGCAGAGCTACGGCCAAAAAACAATCTATACTAAGAAAAAATTATTAATAGAAGTCTTATTTGTATTTTTATTATTAACAATTTGCCGATGACTGATCAGGGTAGGTCGTTGGGTGGGGCGTCGAGGGAGAGAGGGAGGGGGGGGGTAGGGGGTCATCAATGCCTCCTTAGCTCTTTCTCTGGACGTCAGAAATGTAGTTGTTGTTTCCACCAATGTCAACAACTTTGTAAAATTTGAATAAAAGTTTACTTGAAGCTTTAGATAAGTTTAGGCTCATATACTACACTATGTATGGAGAGGAACTTTGATGTCTGCAGATCTACAAAAAGGAACTGATATTGAACTTGTAAAGATTGAAAATAAAACCCTTTGAGTTCTTGAGTATTTTATCTTGATTTTCGCTGTATTTTTTTTCTTAGTCTTTTTATAAGAAATGTTTAAAAGAACGGGAGTCACACGTAATCACCTGTACAGTATAAATAAGAATTAATACCATACTTTAGTGATTTGTGCTATATATGTACTCTGATATACTATACATGTACTCTTGTATACGATGACACAAGTACTCAATTCACAGTTAAGGAGAATAAATATAATTATAAATTGCTAAAAATCTGGAAACATAAAATTTGTCAAACCTGAGAGAGTGTGTGTGAAGAGTGGAGAAGATAGTGAGGGTGTATCCTAAATCTATCTTCCTCTCCTGTCACTCCTTCCTTCCTCTCCTTCCTTCCTCTCCTTCCTTCCTCTCCTTCCTTCCTCTCCTCCTGCCTCTCCACCATTTCCTCGTCTTTTAAAACCCCGAGTCAGCTACTGTGAATTATATCCCATTCCCGTTATTAAGTCTTACCATTAGATTCTTTACTTTTCACTACCAGTAATCTTCCTCCATTACTTTATAGAATCATCACACTTATGTATTTTACTTTAGTTTATTTACCATAATTACACCAATTTCCACCTGTTATTGGTTACATTACTGCCTATTTTCCTTGTCCACCATAAAAAACTATTTCCCACCATAAAACACTATATTCCCCACCATAAAACACCATTTCCTTCCCCCCCATATACACAATGCACACTATTAAGTAATTCATGTCTTATTCCTGTTCTTCTTCCTATTTTGTTTTAACGTTTGTTTTATCGTTGATTGTTATAACGTGTCCAGTCTAAGGTCGATGTACTAACTGATTGACAAGCACAGCCCTCATAGGATCAGCTGGGAGGAAGACCTTCAGTAAATTAGGAACTTACGTTATAAACAAGATTAAAAACCTCACTAAAACTTAAATTAGTTAGGATAGTGATTGTTCTATTTCTTAAGAGTGTGATTAAAGCGTAGAAATAACTTTATATACAAGAGGGTAACGCACCAAGCCGCCAAGACCTCGCAGAGTTTGTTTACACAGTTGGTCTGGATGGTCTCGTGTTATAAGACCTCTCGACTAGTTTTTAATTTAACATAATAAAAACAAGAGAGAAAGAGAGAGAGATGCCAAACAAACTGTACTAGTCAATATGTGCCTCTCCCTCCCTCCTCTCTCCTACATTACAAAACTCAGCCAAATGCAACAAACTTTCACTATCTTATGTTAATTTTTTCTCATCTTAACTCGTTTGGTTAGTTGGTGATCGTTTCAGACCACCTTGAGATGGACTGATGCTTCATCTGTATGTAAAACGATTCACTGTTGCCGCTCGCTATGCTAACCTTGTGTGATAAGGTTTTCTCTCAGGTTTTGTGCAGTGTGGCAGCGTTGTGTTTATTTACATTCGACGGAAGGAAACTCAAATAAACATATTATGGAATCAAATTAAAACAATATTAGCACAAACATCTCAAAGATAATGATTTGTGGAATGTTTATATGACGAGTCCCTGTAAACGCACCAGTGAAGAGGTCTGTACACAAAGGGGTGAACATGGATAAACACACCTCATGTATGCATATAATCTTACATATACTGTACACTGTATATAACACGTGATGGTATTATAGTCGCACACACACACAAGTCATTAATAATTCTATAGTAGAGACAGGCAGTTTTTAATCATCACCACCAACCGTATAATTATAAGTAATCATCTCGAAACTTGATTAAATAAGTCTTAAACACGTATTAAGTTTCCTGATGAGTTAAACAGGAAGGCTGAAGAAGGCTGATGGTATGGTACAGGTCATCATAATCAGCTGAACGAATATTGAAGAAAAACCACTGAAAAAAACTTACATGTGTTTCTAAAATACGTGATAACTTTAATAAGGTGGTGGATAAAACTAATAGAGACACATTATTTAAAAGACCTAATATAACTTGGGCAGATACACTATATACAGCCTACATATAAGCCTTAAACTTTTATTTATTAACGTTTAAGTTATCGCAGTAACCATTATTACAACAATCTATAGAGAACAGCTACAATGTACAGACAAAGTAAAAACACAAATAGGTTACTATATATTTAAAGATTACACGATATGATAACAACAGTAGGAAGTGTGTGTGTGTGTGTGTGTGTGTGTGTGTGTGTGTGTGTGTGTGTGTGTGTGTGTGTACAGTATTTACAAATTCATGCTCCTCCCGAGGCACATGTTAACTTCAAATGAATTGTACCCAGAATAGCACCTGCTGCTCCACACGCCACAAGTTCAAACTCTGCAACAAAAATATTTACAATTTTCCTCTTGAACTATTGTTACACAGAGCGCCAGGAAGTGGTTACAGTTTGAGATTTTCCGCCTGAAATTGTATCCAACGAAACTTGGAATGAGAAGGAACTTGTATACCACTTAGTCACACCTGTTCTATGACGTTCTCTTAGGTGTCCCAAAAGGTGTTTCCTTAAAATTTTGTCCTAAATAGAAAAATCAGAAAAATAGTTTAGTATAAAATTTACTGTTGTTAACATTATAATTTACCACTTACTTATTAATACAGTTGAACCATCCACTTAAAGACTAACTGGATGAGTGACACAGTTTAACCTTCCACTTAAAGACTAACTGGATGAGTGACACAGTTTAACCTTCCACTTAAAGACTAACTGGATGAGTGACACAGTTTAACCATCCACTTAAAGACTAACTGGATGAGTGACACAGTTTAACCTTCCACTTAAAGACTAACAAAGCTAATGTGTTCTGTCTGTTCCCCAACTTGTTCTTCTGCCTCTAATAAAATTACTAATGAGAGTAAATTCTACAAACACACTGAAAGAAAAAACTCTAGATACATCTTGAAATATATGAAAAAAAAAACCCAAAGACTTCCTCCAAGTAAACTATTTGACAATTACTTCAGCTGTGACTCTTTTTTTTTACAGGGATAGTTTAAAAGCTTCAGAACCTCTAGTGGTGCTGAAGTACACATGTAGCCCTGAAGTTTGTGTCAACCAAAAGAGTATTTTACTTGTCTGGAGAAATAGAATATACAGCCAACGTGGAAGCTCATGTGTGTGTGAAAATGTGGAAGGAGATTGGTTGTTGCTCTCTCTCTCTCTCTCTCTCTCTCTCTCTCTCTCTCTCTCTCTCTCTCTCTCTCTCTCTCTCTCTCTCTCTCTCATATCTTTATCACCTCTTCTCTGTCTCTGTTCTGTAAAGTCAGCATAATATATTAAATTATGCACTTCCATCATAGAATAATATTACGGACCTAAAGTCATCATGTAATGTATTGTGTAATTCATAGATATTTAATAATGAAAGTAGACATGAATAATTGAAAAATATATGGAAGATTGGTAAAGAGAATGAGTAATACAATATAGAATGATGTAATGATAAGTAAGAAATAAATTATATGTTTGTTTTGCTTAATATATAATGGTGGAGCATCACATATAATAGTGGAGCATCACATATAATGGTGGAGCATGACATATAATAGTGGAGCATGACATATAATAGTGGAGCATCACATATAATAATGGAGCATCACATGACGTCACTATACATCACAGTAAACAGTGGCGTCACACTAATGATCATTCACTAGTGTTTGATGATAACTTAATTGGTACTAAGTCTCGTGGCTCATGACCCGATGCTCTTACCCACGAGTTAAGTAGGACCTCCACCTCTCAAGTAGATCTCAAGTGGGAAGTGAAGTGAAAAGTAAGAGAACTTGAGTGTAGGATGAAGAACTGTGGTGACAGGTGAGATGAGGTTTAACAGAGTATAAGCGTGGGTTCTGTAAGTAAGTGTAAGGACAGCTGACCATATAAGTAGGAGTAAGTGTAAAGCGTTATCTTCGCTATTAAAGTAACGAAGTAAATGTTGTAAACTATCCTTACTGTCATTACGAGAGTTAACTACTGTTCACATACTCACACAACACGCAACCATAATACCCCCTTTGTCATTGGCTAATTATTATTTGATCCGCCCAGCTTGAAGTTTGGTGAGGCTAAGGACCCGGTGTATAGGTCTATTGTTTTCACGCCGCCAGCCGGAGTGAGGGCCGTGTACAGTGTTGGTTCTGGATGGTGTGACCCCGTACTCTCTCTCTCTCTCTCTCTCTCTCTCTCTCTCTCTCTCTCTCTCCACACATACAACTTACAAATTGCAATATGTAACAAATTATTTCCTCCGTTCCCCCTGTGGCTATGTCATTAATACAACTATTTAGACGTGGAGATAGAGCGTTAAAACATTATGCCGGTGAGGTTAGGTTAGGTTAGGTTGTTGGGTTAAGTTAGATTTGGTTACGTCAACGTTTGGTTAGTGTTTTGTAAGCTTAGGTAAGTTTGGTTAGGGTTATCGCTAGTGGTGATTAATCTAAAAGTGAAATAAACTAGGGTGCGTAATTTTTAAGTAAACTCTACGGTGTTTACTCCCCATGTTTCACTTAGTCGTGCGTTCACCTCTCGTGTCCCAAGTTAAAATAAAGGCTTAGGGAAAAAGCATAATAATTTGCATAATATAATAGAGATTAGAAGGCAAATATAGGATAAGGAAAAGATATGAAAAGTAATGAAAATAGAGAGAATTTATAAGTTTATGAAGGTATGAAGAGAAATGGAGAAAGGGAGAGAAAAGAAGAGAAAGAGATGAGGAAGAAAATGGAGAAATAGAAAGAAATGAAGAACCTCAGATTATATATTAATTTGGGTTATTCTCAGTCGTGGGTTATGGGAGTAAATGTTGACTGGCTTCATATTGGCTGAGATTTACTGATAGTGGTAAATGAGGCTTCCAGATTACTTGGTTTATGGAGGGAATCAGGCCATGTTGTTAACGTGAAGGAGAGCTTGTGGTCGATCCCGGGAATTTACTGATATTACCCACTAGAATGACGTCTCTCTCTCATGCTCCGGTTTATTGAGTGATATTGGTGATGGAAATAATGACGTGTGGTTAATGGTGACGTGTGGTTAATGGTGACGTGTGGTTAATGGTGACGTGTGGTTAATGGTGACGTGTGGTTAATGGTGACGTGTGGTTAATGGTGACGTGTGGTTAATGGTGACGTGTGGTTAATGGTGATGTGTGGTTAATGGTGACGTGTGGTTAATGGTGACGTGTGGTTAATGGTGACGTGTGGTTAATGGTGACGTGTGGTTAATGGTGACGTGTGGTTAATGGTGACGTGTGGTTAATGGTGACGTGTGGTTAATGGTGACGTGTGGTTAATGGTGACGTGTGGTTAATGGTCAGTTATGGAGACTTCTTGACCCCTCCAGATAGCTTTAGGGAGTTTAATTATCAAGTGAAATAATCTGTTTCAGCTATTATTCAGGTGTTCCAATGTTATGAAATAAATAAATAGATTGTAAAAACACAAACATAATTTACTATAATGTCTTTTGAGAGATTGTGTACATAATAATGTCTTTCTTCCAACAGTTTATTGATCTTTTAATCTCTCAGTTTCTTCTTTCTTCTCTCGTTTATTTCTTTCTCTCTTCTCTCTCTCTTTATCTTTATTTTCTGATCATTGTAAGGAAATAATATGTTGATACTAAATATGTCATGATGGAAACACGATTTAAACTTGTGTTGATAGTGATAGTAATAGTAAAGAAACGTAATAGTAATAGTAAAGAAACGTAATAGTAATAGTAAAGAAACATATGTAGTAATTAGAACACCACATAGTCTACCTACTATTGAAGATCCTTGAGGGCCATTCCGGGGAGTTTTAGTACAATGTGAAGAAACCATACAGTGGTGCCACATCTCACAAAACGCGCCAGTCACTGTGGTAGGTATAAGTGGAAGCAACTGTGCGACCTCACCAGCCATGCTCTCCCAGGTGGTGAGGGCGGTGTGGTCAGTGTAGAGAGAGAGAGAGAGAGAGAGATTCTATGTATATAAGTATAAAGAAAGGAATGTAAAAATAAGGGAGAAAGAAGGAAATGGGAGGAAAGGAGTGACGGAGGGAGATAGCATGGGGCGATTAGGGAGGCAAGGTGTGTGATGAGAGAGAGGAGGGAACGTATGAACTCGAAGGGGAGGGAAGGGAAGGGGAGGGAAGGGAAGGGGGAAGGGGGGGAAGAGATGGGAGTGTTGATGGAAAAGAAAGTGTAGCGAGGGGAAATAGCGAGTGCGTTTGGCAGGGAAGGAATGGGGAAACTATGGTGAATAGTGAGGGAAAAATGTGCCGGGAGGGAAGGAAGTTAGGGAATTTCGTGATGGAAGGAAGGAATGATGAAAGGGGAGAGTATGACAAGGGAAGGAAGTGTGTAGGAGTGTGTGAGACGATACGATTGAGGGAAGAAGAGTGTGAGGTTGACGAGGGAAGGGAAGGAAAACAGTATGGAAAGGGGAAGGATGGAAGACTATGTGATGGGAGGGATGGATGGAGGGAGGGATGGATGGAGGGACGGAGGGATGGAGGGATGGAAGGAGGAAAGAGTATCGTATAACTTCACTCCTCCATCCCGTATCAAACGCCACACATTAGATTTCGCTAAAAACCAAATGAACTTGACTCTATAATGAAAGCCTACCTGGCCGTGGGTTTATTTTAACCTTCCTTTGGGGCAGTTTGTCATATACCATCATAGAGACGATACAGAGATCTTATTTACTTCATTATTTTAACAGGACAATCAATTATGGGTTTTATTTATTATTTCACCGTCAATATTATCCGGGTTGACTCTGGTTAAGTATATACAGTATAACCTGGACTGTGTGAGTGTGTCCTGGTCAATGGTACACAACCTCGGGACCCAGGTAGTGTGTGTGTAAAATGTCACGTCTTTAACTGCTGCCGTTTAGGAGCTATGGCTGGAACAGACAGACAGACAGACTCACAGACGGACAGACAGAGGCAATCACAGACAGACAGACTCACAGACAGACAGACACACTCACAAACAGACAGAAGACAAACAGACAGACTCACAGGCAGACAGACAGAGGCACTCACAGACAGACAGACAGAGGCACTCACAGACAAACACACTCACAGACGGACAGACAGAGGCACTCACAGACAGACACATTCACAGACAGACAGATAGACACACTCACAGACAGACATACACATTGTCTTACTCTTATAGATATATTTAGACGGACAAGTATGAGCTGAAGTTAGACTTGATGTTGTTGCTACCAAGAAACAATTTCACCGTCCAGTTCACATATGTTCTCTCAGGTTCATTCTACTCCTTTACGTCTTTATGTATTATAAGAAACAGCTGCTGGATCCTGTAAGCCACGTGTAATATTCTCTGGAAACTCGATTAATTCCAGCTACTCGTTCCCCTTTAGATTCAAAATGACAACTACTGTAAATTACACCTGAGGAAAAGAGAAATGATAAGTATTTTTATTTTAAAGTCAAACACAGGTGAATGGCGTTGCAATTATAGATTATAAACTGTTAAACTTTTATTTTTTTTATTGTCATTATTATTAGTTGATTATGGGGAACCTTTGTGTGCCGGGAAGCCTCGGTTGGGAACCATTGGTGTTAATAGACGGCAAATAATAAGAGGATCACATGAACATTAGACACCCCAACTAATTTCACCTAGTACTTAAACACCCGGAAACTAACGTAACGTAACGTAACCTAACCTAACCTAACCTAACCTAACCTAGCCTAACCTAACCTAACCTAACCTAACCCAAAAGGCCTATTGAACACTTGGTACTGAGGAGTTGCAAGTTATAGGTAGGAGGAGATTATGGAGTCAGGAAGTGAATTATATACCTGGGCAAACTACCTGAAACACAAGGGTATTTTATTTATTTATTTTTCTGTGTCTCTATTTCAATCTCTGTCTCTCTTTTTTTTTTGTGTTTTTTGTGGTTTCTCTCTCTCTCTCTCTAAGGGTTTACACCACATAATCTATTGTCTGAAAGTTTATACCACATATGTTATCTGAGCAAACGAAAATAGTGGAATATTTATGTCATATTCTCTATGTGAGGTATATCACTACAGATTATGACCCAGTATAACTACATATAAATGCACAACATGTCATAACTATGTACTGAGGCAATAATATGGCTACGTCCTGAAACACAATATATAACCACATATTGGATACAGTGTGGAAGGTTCGCCCCTCGACACACCCAAGGATTTATGATCCACGTCAGTATTTTTCATTACCGCTCCAGCGCCACCGAGTTATGAAAAATGGCACATAATGGAGGGAGGAAGAAAATTTACCCAGGTAATAAAAATGTCAGTGGCCGTCACCTTGTTATTACTACTGACGGTGTGACGTGGGTTGACGGTCACCTTGTAATTACTACTGACGATGTGACGTGGGTTGACGGTCACATTACTGACGGTGTGACGTGGGTTGACGGTCACCTTGTAATTACTACTGACGATGTGACGTGGGTTTAAGGGTCAGCCTTATAGTTTATGTCCGCGATTGTTATTGGATTAGGGACTGATGATCTTGCTTCCCTGAGGCGCCACCTCACCCAGTCGACGATGTACAGTAACTTCTGGGTTGGTGCTTCTGTTCTGATAACACCTCAACCAGCCCATTACACAAGGATCTTACACCACTGTTGGTCCCATCCCTCCTGGTGTTGTGAAGACCAGAGAAGTGAAGCTGGATTCTCTTTCCTTATGTTCTGCTTTTGGCATTCTCGTTCCTCCTGTGTGCAGCCTCGACAGACAGTGACAGGCGGCCAGGGGCTAGAAGATATTAATAAAAAAAAGGCTCGTTTTCCCCTTGTCCAGAATCCCCGAGCATTGACGTTCACTCGGTCATCGTTGGTGGTGCTGTCAGTCCGGTGAAGGAAGCACTCACTGTCCACTGGGAAGAGGGTCGGTTCCACAGTGATGTCGTAAGATATCTCCATCAACATATTTACAATCAGGTCCCTTAATTCGTCAAGTCTCATTCACCCGAAATCTCCCTTCTTGCACACCATCGTCTGGTTGATGTCGTAGGATGTTCCACACACACATTGGGCGGGCAAGTCTTCTACTGGCCAACCATTCCTAAGATCAATGCTTCTGTGAAGTCTTATTTACAAAGGCGGAAGCCCTTTGTTCTTATTGGTAACGTTGTTAGCCAGTTTGAGGCGCCCACCTCCTGTGCCACCTTTACTTTTTTCTTCAAGTTCTCTGAGAGTTGTTGCTTCAGTTGTTGAAGCTTCTCTTTGGGTGTGCTGCCTATCTGTCCTAATGAAACACCGGATTTTGTGTATATCGTTGGTGTCCACGTCTCTTGCCACATTTTGAGCTGCTATGGTTATGTGCTCAGTGAGGGCTGCCGTGAGTTTGACAGAGTTCATATGTTCAGCGGCAGTGAGCTCCTCGGAGTTAGTGATTCCCATTCCTCCCAGTCTCGGTAGTAGTGCAAGGAGTGACCTTTCTGCTTGGTTTAAGTGAAGGCATTTCACTAGTGTTAAAATATAATAGTCCTTAATGGTATCTTCTTGAGGGTGAAGGAGAGGTCCGATTCCAAGGATAGTGCGCATCAGATAGTTCGAGCGATTTAGTGATTTTCGACCGAACTTGGTCTTCCTGCATTCACTCGTTTAACTTTCCTGTTACGTACTCGGTCTTGAAAGAATTCGTGCCGATTACCAGACCTTCATTTGTTATTTTAACCTCACTTCCACCGAACACCTCCATTGCCCGTTCATAGTGTTCTGGCTTCACAATGAGGAAGGACTTACTGGCGTTTGGGTGGTACCCTATTTGTGGACCTCGCGATGTTACCAGGTCCCACCACTTTTTGATGTCCTCCACTTTTCCTGTTCCTGTGAGGTCATCACCATATGCTACCTGCTTGACCTTGGAGCACAGGCAGGTCAAGTGCATATATTGCCATGGCTTCTGGGTCTCCCTAAGTCCCCACTAAGTCGTTATGTAGATATATATCGAGTTCCTGTAGGTATTATCAACATAATTTGCAAAGCTTTGACACTTGATCTTGATGTTGTGCAGTGAAGCCTTGCGGTTGATTGTGTTGAAGGCGTTGAAAGCGTCAATCAGGATACAGCCTCACAGTCACGCTGCTCAAATATCGTTCCCATGGCGTGAATGGCAGCTTCCCCCTCCAGTCTGGTGGACAGCACACACTCACCGATTCCCTGCAGCTGCCCTGACAACATCATTGATCTCCTAATATTCACCAACAAACTTGAATTTCTGTTCCACTAACCCAGTACGTCCCACCGAAATCACAGTAGACCACAGACTACACACACACTGATAATAATGATAATAATAAGAAAGCTGATGATGAAAAAAAAAAAAACAAGCATTAAACTTATGGTCTGGATAATGAATCAACCACAGATAACGAATATTGATAAGATTAAGAACTATATTAAATGACTAACGCTGTGAATTATATTATATGAGTGAATGAAGGAAAGAATTCATGTATATATGATAAGTTGAATGAAGGAAGGAATTTTTATATATTAAAGTTTTGTTGAGTGAAAGAAGTTATCTATATGATTATTATTAGTTGAATGAAGTCATTTATATTCTCCTACAGTATCTCCTGTTCTGGAAAAAAAAAATCTGAACATTTACATATTTAGGTGAAGAAAGTCATTTGTGTGTTGGTTGTCCGGAGCAGAACGTCATTTAATGGTTCCAATACTTGAATAAAGAAAGCAATTTAAACTCTTCCACTCCCACCCAAACTGAGGCTTTGGGGTATAAACACTCCTTTCTGCCTTCCCTCGTTCTTAAGGTTTTTGTCGCTCCTCTGTGAATTTCTTTATCTCTCTCTCTCTCTCTCTCTCTCTCTCTCTCTCTCTCTCTCTCTCTCTCTCTCTCTCTCTCTCCTTAACCCTTACTCGTCTCTGTATTTGAAGAAAGTAATTTAGAAACACCGACACACACTAAACCTTCAAGAGAAATTGTCTTATTCTAAACTGGAAAAACTAATTCTAGTCCTGAATAATGTTGTTGGGTTATGTTAACAATGTGTTGGTTATATTGTGTTGCTTTTCGTGATTTAGTAAGAGAAGGCCATTGATGTGATACTTGTATTATTATCCGTAGTAGTAGTAGTAGTAGTAGTAGTAGTAGTAGTAGTAGTAGTAGTAGTAGTAGTAGTTTCTATATAACACTTATGAAATAGTTTTCTTATATACCCTGGAAACGTCTTAAGGCCGAGAGTATTGTAAATGGTTAAGATTTTCATTTGTTAACATCTGCCTTAATTTTTCGTATTAAAATTAGTCGCTTGATCTAAATATTCTCTTTTCTCTTCACCCAATTCTATCCTTATCATTGTATAGTTCCTCTACAAAACTCTACTTACTGTGTCATTCTCTCTTTTACTTCTCTTTTACTCGTTTACTTACACCCCTTTGATGTCCCACTTATAGTTCATGTTCTTTGTCCCCCGTTCATGACATCTTCAGATATGTTCTTTAAGCTGTAATATTCTCCCTTCGCCTGTTCGTCTCATCGCCTCTCGCTAACTTCCTTTACTTGTTCCTTGTTGTTTAATCAGTTTCAGTCTCGTTAATACTCTCCTCATTAGTTCTGTGTCATTACTCTATGATATTATTTCCTTCTTGTTCTTTCCGTTTCATTTCCTTAAGTATTTCCTTTTCTATCATTTCTCGATTTACACAGATTTTCCAAAATATGAATTGATTAAAAAAATAATTGATATCACTAAATTAATCACTGTAATATAATCTAACAGTCTGCTCGTGCTTGACGTTGATATTGTATTACCGAGTTTTAAAATGATTATAAAAAACTGATGTTATTCCTGACAGTATGATATTCGTTATCCTGGGGTGATATATTTATCTCGGGTCACTGAAAGTATTCATTTACAAAAGTCATCTTGATTTTCTTCCCAAAAGTCATATAAAATTGTTCAATCTTTTACGTTACGGCCCAGCAGTAAAATATTCTATTGTGGTTGAATATTTAGTGAACAACCAATCTTCTTTGACGTAATTAAACTTTTATAAATCTTTTCTATAAAATAATCCTCATTTTTGGTCGTAGATATACCAGAACTATTGCCAAGACCAAAAGTTTAATATTTAACTTGACTCATACAAAATTCTAATAACACACTGAAAAATTCCTTAACAGCGTCATTTGATCTACAAGTATACCGAGACCTCATTATCTGCTCACTAACTTGTTACTTCACTTTTGTAACTTTCTAAAATACCCAACCAGAACCTTTTCATGTACCTGTAAACATGTTAATATTTCCCAGTTTTCTATAATATTTTCACATCTCACGTTATATAATTAAGTTTAGGTCTCCTCATATTTAACATTTCTGAACTAACTCACAAGGCTTTATTTTGCTCAGTATTTCATTTTTAGCTTTCGTTGGCTCTCTGCATGCAGGTAGGGGAAACAATGTAATTAGACCTCTATGTGATATAATCTAACGGGAATTCAAGAAAAAATTTCCAGGACAAGAATTAAAAACACAAGGTGATGTTGTCTGCTTATCCCAGCAATATATCATGGTGAGAGGCCATATATATCAAGCACTGATATCGTGTTACACCTTCACAGATGTAGTAAGTTTGCTACACGAGATGGACATAATAATAAGTGACCAATGCAGATAATGAAGCTGTTTATAGCTTCTACGTATTTCCAGGTCACCAGACAGGTTAAAGATGAAAAACCTGGGCGGATTGATAAAATAACTCTTCCACCTCATACTCTCACACCTCATACTCTCCTTCCTCTCCTCCCACTCTCTCTCCTCCCACTCTCTCTCCTCCCACTCTCTCTCATCCCCACTCTCTCTCCGGCCATTTACTCAGTTGCTTTCAAAATGGTGGGAGGATTGATAAAATAACTCTTCCACCTCATACTCTCACACCTCATACTCTCCTTCCTCTCCTCCCACTCTCTCTCCTCCCACTCTCTCTCCTCCCACTCTCTCTCATCCCCACTCTCTCTCCGGCCATTTACTCAGTTGCTTTCAAAATGGTCTCTTGATATTTTATGAGGAGATAAAAGCGAGGTGCAGTGTGTAGTAAGATGAGTGAGTGGCCGTGTGTGTGTGTGTGTGTGTGTGTGTAGTGAGATGAGTGAGTGGCCGTGTGTGTGTGTGTGTGTGAGTGAGTGTGTGTGTGTGTGTGTGTGTGAAGAGATGAGTGAGTGTGTGTGTGTGTGTGTGTGTGTGTGTGGGAGATGGTGGTGTGTGTGTGTGTGTGTGTGTGAGATGAGATGTGTGTGTGTGTGTGTGTGTGTGTGTGTGTGTGTGTGTGTGTGTGTGTGTGTGTGTGTGTGTGTGCCGTGTGTGTGTGTGTGTGGGATGGAGTGGAGTGGCCGTGTGTGTGTGTGTGTGCCGTGTGTGTGTGTGTGTGTGTG